>NC_138678.1:4496591-4662281 GCF_964273445.1 Streptopelia decaocto | reverse complement strand
CGGCCCTCCCCTTGGCCCTTAGCGGGACTTTTCTCCCCCTGCGCCTCGTTTTCCCACCAGAGCCGCTTGTTTCTTTCAAAGACTTGGTGTTGCAAACCTCGTAGCGTTATTGACCTGCAGCAGGGCTGGCGTGGCTGCAGGCTCATCAGGGTGTTTCCGACTGTATCAGCTTGTCTATTTAAAGCTGTGAACTCTTCCTCCCGACCCGGCCTCGCCGTTCGTTACGGTAACGAGAGATCTCCGAGTTCCGCCCCTCAGCAAGATGCGGCTGGAGCCGCCTGTTCGGGACGTGCGGAAACCTCCTCCGACACCTCTTTGAACCTGTCCCTCGCTGTTTTATGCTCGTGCTGACAGACCCGTCCTGTTCAGCTGCGAGCACACAGAGACGGCCCCTGCGATCTGCTGCCTAGAGCCGGAGTCTGCAGAGCCAGAGCTATAAACCAGGCCTACAGCAGGAAATGGAGCGCTGCCTCATTCCTGTCAAGGCCTGGAGCTCTTCCTTTTTTCGCCTGCTAATGCTCAGGCTTAAAGCTGGAATGCTGGCCTCTTAGGAGATTTTTGGTTTTTAAATGTATATAATAAGAAGAATTTCTTATATAAATATATATAATGACGGAGGCCGTTCCCGCGCTGGGCAGTTGGTGTTTCTGGCTGGGGCGGCTGCGGGTCCTGCGGGGCAGGTTCTGGGGCGGATCCCACGCGTGACCTGCGGCCGTTGGGTGGGATGTCCTGGTGGGTTTGTGCTCCAGGTCTCGGCATCCCGAAGCGTGGTCCTGTGTGCAGCTCTCAGACAGTGATGGAGATAGAGGGAGGCACATGCGAGGAAGCGGCACAGAGACCCAGAGCAAGGAAAGGGCACGGTAGCACCAGGCTTCTGCGGTTTTAAATCGGCTTTTAAAACTAGGAGCGCCTGCTGTATCTCGGGCACAGGCAGAAACCTCCAGGTGCTCATTTTGGTGAAGAACTGTTCTTTGTCCTTCCGCATTGCTGTACGCTCAGTAAATATTTTCCACCAAAGCCCCAACAGCCCCTCGGCAGCAGCAGATGCTGGAGCGGGTGTTTGTCTGGCTGCAGCCCGTGTGGAGTCAGCGATGGGGACGTTTTGGTTGCCGCTTTAGTCCGGTTGGGTGTGAAGGAGCGGAGGGGATCCCGCCCGAGGCGGGAGGACATGGAGAACCTGCTCTGCGTTTCCTCTCCCTCCGCGAGTGCTGGTGCTGCGGGCTCCCGAGGAGCAGCTTTACGGGGAAAACAACAGAATAGACGGACACACAGCCGATGGGGTCCTTGTGTAAATATTTGCACTCATCTGCAAGAAGTATCTGTTAATAAGAGGCCGATCACCACCTGGAAATTAAGCAAAACCCATTCTGGTTCTCATTAAACGCTGCTTCATTTCACTGGCATGAGGTGTATTTTTGTGTGTGCGTACAAGGGAGTTGTGTAGAGCTTGTGATGACAAGGAAGCAAACACTGTCCAGACTTGATTCTCTCCTTCCTGCAAAGCTAACAGCGCTCCCTCCAAACTCAGGCCTGTTTTTTTCTGTCTTTCCTGTTAAACAAACGCGTATCTTGATTTAAAATTACTTGTGCTTTTTGTGACTTGGCTTGGCCTTCGCCAGCAGCACGAGAGCTCCGAAACGTGACGGTTCCCTCCGAACGGCCCCGCGTCCTCGCGCCCTGTGTGCAGAGAGCTCTGCGGCTCGTAATTTGGGATCGGTGAGTCAAGGGAAACCATCTTCATCCGATCTCTGCAGAGCGGGGCCGGGTGCTGGCCAGCGCCTGGTCCGCTGGTCCGCCCTGCGCTTACGAAATGCAGCACAAATCATAAACTCCATCTGAACTGTAGCTGTTACTTTATTATATTTTTTTTTCCCCCACTCCTGTGGTTTGAAACTATGTAGAAACGTTTTGGAAGGTTTCTCAATACATGAGTTTAACCATAAGTCTCAGCAGGGGGAACACAGTATTGGGGAAAGGCAATTACTGCTTTAGCTGCATGCAAGACACATTACCTTGGAAAGAGTCCCTGTCTTGCCAAGAGCTGGCTTCCCACTCTTGGTTTGGCAGGTCTGGAGCGTTCAATTCAGATGAATTTTGCAAGAATCATTACTCAGCAGTAGTTTCAAAATATTAGTTTACTAATGACTTTGTTGCACCGAGGAGCGTGAGAAGTGAAAGCGGCAGCGCTGTTCGCGGCGCTCCGGAGGAGGCGCAGCGGCGCGCACCGGCCCTCGGCACGGCCACCGCGCTCATGGCTCTTGAGGGTCTTCTAACCATTGCCAGAGGACTTGGGTTTCTTATTTGCAAGAAAAGGGGATTAGTTGCATCACAAATGTGCAGAAAAAGAAACAAAAAATAAAGCCCTCTGGAGTATGAGTGGTATGTTGTCGTGCCCTTCCAGCATGCATGTGGTTGGAGTGGCTCTTAAGCGCTACCAAGGGTTTGCAGTGGACGGGCAGAGCTGAGCGTTGGCGTCCGAGGGGGATGGAGCCGCCGTGTCTGCTGCTTTTTGTGGGTGTCACCGGGGGACGGGGCTCCCGGGGCTGTTCCTGCTGTTCGCCACGTCGGGTTGGCGGTGCCAACCTTCCCCATCGCTGCCTTCTGCTGGTGCTGCTCCCCAGGCTGCTCGGGGCTCGTTGCCTTCTCTTTTCTCTCCTCGTTTCAATGGTGATATTTTGGGGAATATTTAGCTCTAAAATATGCAGATTTTGCAATAATTACTCTGTTCTGACTCAAATGCTTTTCTGGAAAAGCGGTTTTAAGCTATGAAAATAGGTTAACCCTTTGCGTGTGGCTTGCTGGCAAAATGCAAAGTCGCTTTTGTCCGTCTGCTTTCCTCGTGGTGCGGGTACCGCTGCCCTTTGCTGTCTGAAGAGGTGAGAAGGGAAGTTGCTGAAGCCATGTGGGGTATATATAAAAGTTAATTAGCACAGCATTCAGCTTTTAATGAGCAGAGGAAGTCTCCTGGACGCCCTCCCATTTCTGGTTACAAGGATCCCTGTTCAGCGCCGTGGGTCTGTCCCTTCCCGTAGGATCCCAGGGCCTCACAGACAGTGATGGGTGACTCACACACGTCTGTGAAACACGGAACTATCCCCGTTTTAGAAACGGGGAGTAACATGGGCCGTAGTTTCACACAGGAAATGTGTAACCGAAGCGAGAATTGAGCCCAAGTCACTTGAGCTCAGCCCTGGATCGCCGCCTCCCCTCGGCAGGTCCGCAGCAACCCGGCACATGTTGCACGTGTGAAAATGGTTTAAGAAGCTGATGATTGAATCGAGTTGGTAGAAGCCTGAGTTTGTAGCTCTAAAGCTGCCCCTGGACGCAATGGGGATTTGGGCGGCACGTTCCAGCGGGCAGGGTTGGAATGGAGGTGCTGGAGGGAGCGCAGAGCAGGGCCGAGGTCGATGCGGGGTGCGGAGCTTTGGCCGGGCCCGCACGGTGCAGGAAGCCCCCGGCAGTGTGTTTTCTACAGGGGGTAAACGCGCCGAAGGGTGAATTCAGTCACCGAGCGCCGCTCCAGCTGTTGGGACTGGGTTTGTGTACTGCTGCGGTTACCAGGCAATCCTCCCCATCAGGGCACCTGCTCTGAGTCCTGCGTGCTCGCTGCCGAGATGGCATCTTAATACGCACACATTATGATTCCAACGTGCTGTTTCTTTTCCAGACCAAATTAAATCGTGGACGAGCAAAAGAGAGACGCCATCAGCATTACCGCCTGCCCATTCCCCTGTAAGTAGCCTGTGTTTCCGGTGGCCTGTCCTGGCTGTGCCTGCCCGGGCAGTGACTCCGCTCAGGAGCAGGACTCGCTTCTCTGTGTGTCTGGTTTACTTTGCTTTTTCTTCAATATAATTGAGACTGGTTTGCCTGGCGAGTCCCCACGGTGCTGCAGCAGAGGTTTCTGTTGCTGAGTCTCCTTACGAGAGGGGATGGCAGGAGATCTGCTGTTGCTGCTTGTTGTTTGCAAATCTCCCTCCATCATAAATCACCTCGAATGTCTGCGGTGGCATCTGCAAAGGTGCGCTTGAGACCTGGCTGCACAGACCATGGTCTCCAGGTAGCAAAGTGCCCAAGCGCCCTGTGCTTTACCCATCACCTTGTCTGCTTTTCTAAAGCATGGAATTTCTTGTAAGGACATGGTGAGCTACCGCAAACAGAGATCTGTGTGCCCACAGGTGTGTCTCTCCAGGTTGGAATCCGGGGGTCAGTTTTGGGCCCCTTGCTATAGGAAAGAGCTTGAGGTGTGGAGCGAGTTCAGAGGAGGGAACGGAGCTGCTGAGGGACACGGGTGGGTTTGCTGATGGGTGGTGGGGCTGATAGACCCTCCCATGCGAATTCTTTGTAAGAAGGGCTCCCCCAGTGTCACATCCCGCCCGTGTGAAACGCGTGCTTGCTGTGGGAGTGGATTCGCACCATTGTTTGGTAGCAAAGGGCAGGAAATGAAGAGGCAGCACCTGAGTGAGCGCGTGTGCTTTCCCGTGCCTGCCGCCCTTGTCAGTGCCGCTGCGGGTGGCTGCGGGCTGAAGGGCGGATTTTAGGCAGAGGAGATCTGCTTTTGTATTTGTCAGTGACTGTAGGTGCTACGTTAGGCGGTGCTTTACCGTGCAGTCTGTTTGGAAGGGAAACATGATTATAAAAATGGACAAACCATAAACGTTTGCAGGAGATTATAAGGGAATCAAGTTTGAAACCATTTGAATACGTTTTTCAAAGCTGCGTTTCACGTTCCTGCTGCAGAGCCAGGTTCTGTGTGCACCACACGGAACACGGGTCCCTGAGGTTCGGCTTCACGTGATTTCTGTTTAGATTACCATTAAAATAACGTCTCATGAACGGCAGACATTGAACAAGTTATTCTGTATTTCTTTTGTGCAAAATATTTACCGTTATCCTCTACAGAATAACAGCATGTAATTACTTAAATACAAACGCTAAAGAAATTTTTCCTGTTTGTTTTCTTTTGGGTGTAATTCCAGAAATGTGGGAGATACTTTTCCAAGGCTTTTGAACTCAAACGTGGAACAGAAGGAAGACGCGGGGGGACAGACATACGCCGTTCAGTGTTATTTTCCGTGCACGGGAAAAAAGGGTCATTTTGAGATGAGCACTGAAGTCTCAAGTTCTCAAAGGTTTGCATAACAAACAAGAGACACATTGTGGGTTGCACCTCGGCTTTGAAGGCTTGCCACTGTCAACTGCAGCGAAATGGCGAGGTTTAAAGCCTTAACCAAGTTCACAAGGAAAATATTTGGACGGAGAGTTCTGGAAAGCTTCCTGTCTCTGAAGTAGTTTGTCATGCGGTACCAATGTGAACTTTGTTGACCTTGAAACGTTTTTTTTTTTTTAATCAAATAGAAACTAGTGACACTTTAGTAAAATTTTAAGTCAACAACCCTCTCCTGGTGGCTCCAGCTCCCTTGCAAATGCAGGCGAAACGGGGAATCTGCAGAAGAGAGCTTTATTATTTGTAAATGAAGCCTGCCAAAACCTTCCCGAAATAGCATTCAAAGACCCTTTTAAGGTCATGGATCCTGAACAAAGCCAGAAGAGCACAAAAAAGGCTGAGGAAAGTCCAAGAAAGAGGCTTCCCAAAGGAGAGGCTTTCCAAGGCAGCATTTCACCCCCAGCCGCGTACCCGGGCAGCTCGGCTCCGGCGCAGGGGGCGCCGCTCCGGGACATCCTATCGCAGCAGCACTTTTCTGGTCCCGTGCCGGTCCCGAGGGAGGAGGCGCAGGAGACGGCTGCCCCCCAGAAGCAAGCCAAGCCCTCCTCCTTCGACCACCCTCCCCACGTTCCGCAGCTTCAGCAGCACGCCCTGTCACCAGCATTCATGTCTCCTGGGAAGCCGGAGCACGTCCTCGAGGGCCCCACGTGGCAGCTAGTTGATCCCGTACGACCGGGCCCCTCCGGCTCCTTCTCATCGCCCGGGCTTCACTCTCACCACGGCCAGCTCTTACCTTCCCATTCACCGATCATTCCTGGAGAGGACGTGCCGTCCGTTCAGAAGGTCTATATCCCTCGCCCGTCGCAGGTTTCCTTAAAGCAAGCTGAGGAAGTGCACAAGAAGGAAAAGAAACCTCAGAAGCCGGGCAAATACATTTGCCAGTACTGCAGCCGGCCTTGCGCGAAGCCGAGTGTGCTCCAGAAACATATCAGGTCACACACGGGCGAGAGGCCGTACCCTTGCATTCCATGTGGCTTTTCTTTTAAGACTAAGAGCAATTTGTATAAACATAGGAAATCGCACGCTCATCGAATCAAAGCTGGGCTGGCCTCGGGCATCGGGGCGGAGATGTATCCGTCGAGCCTGGAGATGGAGAGGATCGGCGGGGAGGACTTCGAGGAGCCCACAGAAGGAGAGAGCACAGACTCGGAGGAGGAGACGGGCGCCGTGCCGGGCCACTCGGCCGAGCTCTCGCCCAGGCAGAAGCACTCGCTGCTGGCCGGTGGTTTGCTGAGCGGAGGGAGCCAGGGCTCCAGCCACGACCGCTGCTCCTTGTCTCATTCCAGCATGTCCCAGTCTCTGGAGGACAGCACCCAGTTTGCGGAGCCCCCGCCAGACCCCGCTCTGAGCCATAAATCGGAAGACACCCACACCATAAAGCAGAAGCTTGCGCTCCGCTTGAGCGAACGGAAGAAGGTCATAGACGAGCAAGCGTTCCTGAGCCCCGGCAGCAAAGGCAGCACCGAGTCGGGCTACTTCTCGCGGTCGGAAAGCGCAGAGCAGCAGATCAGCCCAGCAAATACTAATGCAAAATCTTATGCAGAAATTATTTTTGGGAAATGTGGTAGAATTGGGCAAAGGACTGCGGCGTTAGCTGCAAACACAACCCAGGGGTTCCCACACCTGTCTACCGAAGAGAAACCTAGCATGGTACCGTTATCTGTGCCTAGAACACAGGTTATTGAACACATCACTAAGCTAATTACAATTAATGAAGCTGTTGTAGATACCAGTGAAATAGATAGCGTTAAGCCTAGAAGAAGCTCTTTATCTAGACGTAGCAGCATTGAATCTCCAAAGTCTAGTGTATATAGAGAACCGTTCCAGTTTGATATCAAGTCTGGTTCCAGTAGCCAGTTGGATGCATCCAAAGTGTTGACATCCCACGGCGAAAAGATGAAGCCCGAACAATCATTGTTGTCACTTCAGCAATCCCACAGTGCCACAGAGACAGTGCCTCTCCTAAGAAGCCACTCAATGCCTTCTGCTGCATGCACTATGAGCTCCCCGCACACCTTTCGCGGTAGCTATTCCTTCGACGATCACATCATGGAGTCTGAAGTCTTAAGCCGCAGTCAAGCGTTTTCTTCCCATCCTCGAATGCTAAAGCGACAGCCAGCTATCGAGCTACCTTTGGGAGTGGAGTACGTCTCGGAGGAGGGCAGCTCTGCCACCAAAGAAGCTGTTTCCAAACCTCCCGAAGAGCCTGAAACCAAGGAAAGCGATCTTACCAAAAAGTCACGGAAGGGTCCGAAAGCTAAAGGGTTCATGTACGAGTGTAACATATGTGGTGCTCGGTATAAGAAAAGGGACAATTATGAAGCCCATAAGAAATACTACTGCTCAGAACTGCAGCTCTCCAAGCCTCGTTCTTCCACGTCCCATACCTCTTCAGAGCCGGAGAAGAGCGCTGCGGATCCCGACGCGTGGCCCCAGATGATGCATTACAAGCTGGGGAGCACCTTGGAGCTCACTCCGCTCCGGAAAAGACGGAAGGAGAAGAGTCTCGGTGACGATGAGGAGCCTCCGGCTTTCGAGTTGTCTGACACTCCTTCCTCCAGTACTGCGGCAGGGCCTCAGTTTGCAAACCCAGCGTCATCCGATGTCGCTTTAAACCTAACCCGCGAATCCATTAAGTCACCAGCAGACCCGGGTAAATCCGCACCGTCGGATGTCAGCGCCGGCTTTCATTCCAGGAACACCAAACCGGCTTCAAGCGCGGAGGGCAAAGAGAGAAGAGCAACCTCGAAGGAGATCTCTGTGATCCAGCACACGAGCTCCTTTGAGAAGTCCGACTCCATCGAGCAGGCGAGCAGCTTGGAAGCGGAGGAGAAGCCCTTGTCGCAGTTCTCGCCTCAGCCCAGCGCCCAGCCCAGCCGGCCGCCCCACTCCCTGCAGCCCCGGCTGGTGCGCCAGCCCAACATCCAGGTCCCGGAGATCCTGGTCACGGAAGAGCCTGACAGACCCGAGACGGAGCCGGAGCCTCCTCCGAAAGAGCCGGAGAAAACGGAGGAGTTTCAGTGGCCGCAGAGGAGCCAGACGCTTTCCCAGCTCCCCGCGGAGAAACTCCCACCAAAGAAGAAGAGGCTGCGGCTGGCGGAGATGGCTCAGTCCTCCGGAGAGTCCAGTTTCGAATCCGTCTCTCTCACCCGAAGCCCAAGCCAGGAGAGCAGCATCTCCCACGGCTCCAGCCACTCCGTCTCGTTCGATCGTGACGATCACAGCAAGGCAGAGTCGACCAGCCAGCCCTCCGAGTCCCAGCCCAAGCCTCCCGGCCTCGGCTCACATATGTTGATGGTTCCGAGCCACCATCACCATTCCAGGGAAATGCGGAGATCTGCTTCCGAGCAGACACCGAACGTGTCCCATCCTTCCCAGATGTCGGAGACCCGCAGTAAATCGTTTGACTACGGGAGCTTGTCGTCCACTCCCGTCCCCGGCCCCTCGGCCCCCCAGGAGAGGAGGAAATGCTTCCTCGTCAGGCAGGCGTCCCTCACCCGGCACCCCGAGCACGACCCGGACCCGGCCCCCGCGGCCCGAACAGACACAGAAGATCCAATTCCTTCTTCAAGTAAATCTCCTTCGACGAGTTTGCCCCATCAGCCCACATCTTCATCCCCTTTGCCGTCTCACGGTACCTACCCCAGTGAGAAGAGCCAGCCGAAGGACAGCCCTGAGCCGGCGTACACCCAGCCCTACACAGAAGCGCTGCAGGTGTTTCACCACCCCGTCCCGCAGCTGACGCTGCACGAGAAGCAGTTCATGTCCCCGCAGGTCTCCATCCTGCCCTACCAGCCCCTCCTGCCGCAGCCGGGGCAGCCTGCGGAGCTCTTCGCCGCGCACACCATGTCCGACATCCTCTCCGCTCAGTTCTCCATGCCGCAGATTCCTCCTTCCATATTTCAGACTCCGCCGCTGCCCCTCCCGCAGACGCTGCTGCACCCGGGCCCGCTGCACGTCGCTCCCCCCTTGATGTCCCACCCCGCCGAGGTGCCGTTCCGGCAGCACCCCCCGTTCCTGCCGGTGCATTACCCCGGCTCCTCGCCCATCCCTTCAGCCTTTTTTCTGCCTCTTCAGTCTCAGTTTGCTCTCCAGTTGCCAGGTGAAGCTGGCGGACATTTGTCACCGATCAAATCCAGTTTATTCCCCGCAGCGGGAAGCTCCAGTCTCTCTCTGTGCACAGAATATGGCTCCGACAGCAGGTTGCATCCTTTGACCTGCACGACGAGTCCTTCGGTGTCCATATCCACATCCCAGTTGGTTGTTCCCACGCGCTCAGACCCAATGGTGTCTCTCGTTGTCCCCGTTCGCATACAGACAAACATGCCGTCCTACGGGACTGCCATGTACACGACGCTTTCCCAGATCCTGGTCACTCAGTCCCAGTGCAGCTCCTCTTCTATTGTTCTCCCCAAATTCGATGATCGCCAGCCCAAGGGTACCCTGGTGTGCAGTGCCGATGTTCACGGGCTGGGCTTCGATCTGGCACAGATGATCACGGAGGATCAAAGAAGCATTTTCCAGAGCCCGTATCTGAGAGTGCCCCTGCCCTTGCCGGAGCGAAAGGGCTACATGCCGCTCACCGCCCCGTCGGACGGCGTCCTCGGGCTGGAAGGAGGCCCCTCAACGGTCGGTGGAAGTAAAAGGATGCTCTCTCCAGCTGGCAGCCTGGAGCTGACCATGGAAACACAACAGCAGAAGAGGGTGAAAGAGGAGGAAGTGTTGGAAGCAGAAGAGAAGTTGGAAGTGGTGAAGCCACCCAGCGCAACAGAGGAAGGGAAAAAGCAGGATAAACCTCACTTCCTTGCAGAAAGCCAAGGCAGGGTCGAGGTCGAAACACCACCTGGTTTGTCCTTAGAGCGGTCGGAGCCAAAGGAAACCCCAAGTAGTTCGCAGCAAGCTGTGTCCCGTTCAGGTTCCCCAAGTTTCGAGGCGCTGGAGGAGTACGAGCAGCCGGCTGGCAAGCAGTTCCTCAGCAAGGCACCTTCGCAAGCTGTGAAGAAAGAAGACTCCAAAGACGTGGTGGAGCAGCCTCCACCAAACCCTCCCAGCCCTGCGCCTCTCTCGGAGGTCCCTCGTAGTGCAATGAAGTCTCGAGAAGGTACGGACACGAAGAAGGTACTCCAGTTCCCCAGCCTCCACACAACCACTAATGTCAGTTGGTGCTATTTGAACTACATAAAGCCAAATCACACCCAGCAAGCCGACCGGCGCTCTTCGGTGTACGCCAGCTGGTGCGTCAGCTTGTACAACCCCAACCTGCCGGGTGTCTCCACCAAGGCAGCCCTGGCCCTCCTGCGGTCCAAGCAGAAGGTGAGCAAGGAGACCTACACCATGGCCACGGCTCCGCGGCCAGAGGCGGGCAGGCTGGTCCCGGCCGGCTCCAGGAAGCCAAAAATGACAGAGGTAATGCAATCCTATCTATTTCTCCTCATCCAGTTGGATACGTGGGAAGAGGGGGACGAGGGCCGGGGAATTGCTGTTCTTAGTTTCATAGGAGTTTATTCATCCCTCTCTCAGTTCGGTAAGCACTTGTTGTCGGTGAAACTTTTAGAATGAAGCTAAAACCCACTGTAATAAGGCAAAAAATGCAAGCTGCCCCAGGGCAACGTGCCACGCTTCTGCTCTCCGGTTTCTACTTGCCTTGTAATGTAAAGAGCACGTAGGAATCGCCACGCGCGGGAGCTGCCGCTGCTCGAGCACAGAGGATTACGCTCCATTTGCATTTGTCTTGATATTTCGAATAGCTTTACACGTTTTTTTTCCCTCGTAAATGCTGTTATAATTCCCTACATTTTGCGTGTTATAAATGAAAAAGGATTACCTTGGGGAAATGGGATTCTGTCTGGTTGTGCATCTACTGATCTCGCATTAATGAGCGTGGAGAGGTATGCTTAAAAGTATTTAAAAATATTAAAGGGAGATTTGCAAGTGTATTTAGGGCTCCGAAGAAGCGCAAAGGCATGCAGTGACACTTCTGAAGGCGCCTCGGTGGGTCGGACACGGACCCTTGTTAAAACACCCGTGTCGCTCGGTCCGTTGACTTACGGACTTTGCTGCGTACCTGCTTTTCTGGGTATCTATGGTACTTTATACCCGGTCTTTGGCATTAGAGGAGCAAAGCAAATGGTCTCGCAGGGCAGAGCTCACAGAAGAACTGGCCGCATGGCACAGGAGTATTTAAGACACTTGTGGTAGCTGCCGACTGTTACGTGTCTCATTTTGGGGCCAGACTTTTCCCATTTGATTAATGCCGAACCATACAGATCCCTTCAATCCAGATTGTGCTCATGTAGATTAGCAAACAGGGTCGCTCTAAAGATTTTGCAATTTGATATTCATATCAAGTCAATTTATCTTGATGGATCATTCACTTTATTTCTGTATCATGAAATGAACTCTGAATATTAAATTTATCGTTATCACTGCCGCAGCTGCTGCTTATAAATATGTCTTCAAATACACAGTAGAGTCGCTTTGATTCAATCAGTCTCTATTTCTCCTCAGTATTTCCATCGTTCTCCTGCAGAAATCCAAGCCCCAGAATTTCTAGGGAGATAGGGCAGATACTCACCCGTGCGGTGCAGTAACCGCTCTGACTCTTGCTGTTGATGCAGTATTGTCAAAAGGCTTTATCTGAGCGGTGTTGGACCGTCCTGTTCCCGTTCTCTAGAAGTGCCTGTGCTCCCCGGGGCTCCGCTCCCCGCTCGGTGCTCAACCGCACCCCGGTGCCCAGGAACCCCGACCCGCGTGGCCCCGCGCTGGGGTCGAGCTGCAGGCAGGAACGCTGCAAAACGCATCAAAATGCACATTTCACTGCATGCGTTTGCTCAAAAACCTTTTACACAACCCCCTGAAATTTGCTGAAAGTTACACTTTTCATGGGACAATCTGCTAAAGTAAGAATTAGTCCCACCGAATTCACCTGGAAAATGGTGCAGCCTCCATCTCATGTTAATCACGTGCCGCTTAAAGGAGTGCGGTTTGCAGAAATTCTCTTAATTTCAGTGGAGATAAACGGACATCATGCCAAGCAGAGAAATCTTTTCGATGAGGTGATCAGAGGGAGTGAAATCCCCGTTTGGTTTTAAAACCCGTCCGACCAGCAGCGGCGCCGCTGGGTGCTCAGGAGGTGCCGTTCGCAGGCGCTGCGGAGCAGCAGCGTCCGGCCAGGGCTGGAAGGTCAACCCTTGGTTAACCTGGCTCCAGCTATTCCTTTATGTAACTATAAGTTGTCAGTCAACACACCAGACAATGTAAACCAGCGCTGATATTTTGTACAATGGTGCATGCAGCAAGCTCCCAGCAAGCAGTAGGACTGTGTGTGCTGTCTACATACTCAGCTTAATTTTTAAATGATCAGTGTGATTCCCTGAGCTGCTCGATTCTGAAGTGACTGTAGGTGCAGCGTGCATGTAGGGATGGCTAATTACGCTGTATTGGGCTTGCACACTTTGTAAATTAAACGAGATTGTACAAGGGGATAGTAGCGACTGTATGATTTTGGCTCTCTCTGGTGCCTTTCGTCTGTCTATGTTTTGTGCTTTCGAAAGTTGCAATAAATAATCCTCATGCTACATCTAGAAAGTCAATTGTTTTGTATTCCTCAGTAAATAAGGAGCTGACCTGGGAGGGTTGTCCCCAGCGTTGTTACCAGCGGGCAGTTCCCAGCAGGAGTGAAGCCCTAATGGCCAGGGTTTGATCTTGGAAGGTGCTCAGTGTGTCTCCAGCCGCTTTCCTCCCAGCACAGACACACCGTGCCCAGACACACCAGTTCGAGACCATTTCTGCCATTCAATTGTTAAAATGGTTCCTGGGCCCATAGTTCTCTCCCGAGAAATTCCTGAGCACGTCTAGGGAGGTAGGACAGGGACTGTTCCCAGGAGGCATCTGGGAAGGGTGCGTGTGTTTGGTGGTGGGGACGTGGGCTGACCTGTGGGAACTGGTCCCGAGGGCAGAGAGCAGCCCCAGGTCCATTTAATGCTCTGACCGGAGCTCCTGAAATTACTGGGCAAACATGAAATAATGGAATTACAGAATGTTTGGGGTTGAAGGACCTTCCCAGCCCCCAGTGCCCCCCCTGCCATGACAGGGACATCGTCACCAGCTCAGGGTGCTCAGACCCCGTCCAGCCTGGCCTGGGGTGTCTCAGGGATGGTTCATCCACCACCTCTCTGGGTACCTGGGCCAGGCTCTCACCACCCTCAGGGCAACAATTCCTTCCTCATGTCCGGCCTGAATCTCCCTCCTTTAATTTAAACCATCACCCTTGTCCCATCACAACAGGCCCTGCTCACAAGTCTGTCCCTGTCTTTCTTATCAGCCCCTTTTAAGCACGGAAAGGCCATAATAAGTTCTCCCCAGAGCTTCTCCTCTCCAGCTGAGCACCCAGCTCTCTCACCTGTCCCCCACAGAGCTGCTCCAGAAACATTTGAGCTCAGTTTTGCAAAGCTGCGTTTTAGCGAGTCAGTCCCTTGTGCTGCAGGTCTGCAGGCCGCAGCAGCGGCGCGCTGGCCGGGTTCTGTCCCGCTGGATCTCACGGCTCAGTTTCAGCTCTTGGCTTCCCGTATAACCATGGGAGACAAAGAGGCACCTCCTGGGTGATTCACCCCCCTTGAGATGGGTGTCTGAGGTGGGGCAGCTGAATCACCCTGGAGACCCGCAGCTCTTTCCAGCAGCTGTGAAGAGTCAAGGGTGACCAGCTCTGCTTTAGACTTCTGCCAGTTTGTTGGCTACATTCAGGCTAAAATCCCTCTAATTAATCCCTGGTCTCTCAAATGCCTTTAATCTTTTCCCATAAATTTTATATGAAGTGAGGATATGGGTAAGTCAGTTGAACTTAAAGATGTTCTTGCACTTGTGTAAGAAGTTCCCTGGGTGAAGGGCAATCTGCTCTCCGCTTTGGGAGCCTCGAGACTCCTGTTGTTTGGAAGGTGACGTTGTAGGGGGGCAGATCCCGAGGTGTCATCCTGGGTGTGGAGAAGCTCCCCTTCCATCGTACAGAACTAGAGAGGCAGCTCTCACGTTTCCATCCATATACTGTAACAAATCCCATTGAACGTGCTGGAGGGGATGTCAGTGCATGACTTAAACCTGGGGTTAAAAAGGGGTGACACGTTTCCCAGTGAAAAAATGAATTTTCACCTTGGGAACATGTGGGGAGGTGGAGGATGTTTTCTCCCGTTGGTTTGTGGCTCTCTCCGTAGTGCGCCCTTGGCAACAGGGGTTTGGTGAAAGGAAATCACCCGGAGCGCCGACTGTCGAGCTTGGGCTTGATTTATATCAGGTTCAGATGGCCGAAGTCCAAATGTATGTGTGTGTGGGGGAAACCCAAAGGTTGAGGTTAAATGTATGAATTCCACAGATGCCTCCTCTCTAGAGCTCTGTAGATGTGTTTGTTACCCAAGCACGGAGCAGCGGGGTTGGGAGCAGGGACCTTGGCTCAGGGCGACCCAGCCAAGACTCTTCATGCCTCACTTTTCCAGCTGCCAAGAGCTGAATAATATTGAGCCACCATATGCAGGGGGGGATTTAAAAGGTTTTCAGCGGTCCCTGTCTGTATAACATAACTAGCAGGGCCCAAACCCAGCAGCAGAGGCCCTGTTCGTTAGCAGGATGTGCTAATTACTGCGCCGGGCTGCCCGGAGCAGCGCGTGCAGCGGGTTGCTGGCTCTTCTGAGGCTGTTTGGTCTGTATCTGTCCTAGAGTGATTTTGTATATAATCATGGATTGTTTTGCTCTTTTGGGGAGATAGGTTCATTTGCCTTCGCTCCTTTCTAATGAAGGTCGAAAAGACATAACTAGAGCTGAGAAGGAAGAGGATAAGAGAGGAAAATCAGAAGAAGAGGCTCTTGTAACCAAAAGAGGGGAGCCAGTGAGGATCAAGATCTTTGAAGGAGGGTAAGTGTCTCATTTTATTTCTTCTTTTGTGTTACGGTTGTATAGAGTGACTGGTAACAGTGATGGCGAGTCAGTGGAGGTGCCCTGTGGAGCTGAGCAGGAAAAGGCCAGATAGAGTTGGATGTCAGGTTATTTTGGCCCTCGGGACGGGTGGATACCCTGGACTGCATTGAGTTTTCGTTTTCTCAGTTGTCTTCAAGTTAACAAGCACCTTAATGTCTTTCTGAGCGGCTGAGGAGCACAAATACATCCCGTAGCTGCCTCTGATGTGTTGGGGTGTACTCCCTATCTTCTAAATCTTTCCAGAGCTTTCTCCTGAAAAATGATACTCCTGATGGTTTTTACCCTTATTACAAGGAATTGGGAAGATTTTTTCTGACGTTTGGGTTTTGGGTGGGGGAGAAAAGAAGGGTTGTATTTATATAATTTTAATCCCACGCAACCAAAGTAGCTCAAACCAGAATGGATGCAAGATCTAAATGTGATGCATATCTTCATTCTCGGCTCCAGGTAGTTCGGAGTGCTCTTCAGTAATTCAGCACTGGTCTAACACTACTGTTTATTGTTTCAAAAAGAAAAGATCAGCTGATAAGTAGCATTTCTGTGGGATACAATTAAAGTTCATACTTGAAGATCATCCTTCCCGTGTGTTGCAGACAAGCCAAAGAGATGTGAGAGATCCCTAGCAGGAGTCATCAATTCCATCTTGCCATTGGGTGGTCTTGTTTCTTGTGTGTCAGAAGAAGGCTTTAATTAGTCGGTGGTTGTGGTTTTCTGCTGTTACCGGTTGAAGTTTGCTTTTATTTTAAAATGTTTCATTAGCGGCGATCAAGCCAGCCAACCAAAGAGAGGAAACGGGAGGGAGCGTGTTTGCTCAGGACAGCTCGGGGCAGGGACGCGTGGGCAGCGTCGGTGGGCGCAGGGAGCTCCGCGGCGATAGGAGCTGGAGGGACGGAGGGAGGGAGCCGGGGGGCGGTGAGAAGGCAACAGACGGAGAAACGCGGGGGGTTCGGTACGTTCCATCGCCCTCCTGCAGCAGATGGGACCCCTGGGACGCACCGAGCAGCGGGTTTGATTGCCCTAAAGCACATGAGGACCCTCGGCTCCCCTTGGCTGGGTTCTCCTGGAGCCGCGGCTGTTTCAGAGACTCTTGGGCTCCTTCCTAGAGGTGGTTAAAGAGGCTCAGTGTTAACGTGAATGAAAATCCCCGTACCGCGGCGGGTTTTGGGGTGAGATGCGGGGCGCCGGGCGCCAGCCAAACCACATCCCCGCGCCCGCGCCGAGGTGCTGTCTGCAGCCCCAGCACAGCGAATGTGCAGTCACATTTCTAAACGGCGGACAGAAAATAAAGCAACTTCTCCAACACGTTCCGCATAAGCCAGCATCAGGGACCGCATTAGTCATCCTGAACGTATGCCGTCTCTTATTTTAAAGTTCCTGTAGCGCGGAGTGCAGGCAGCCGTCCTTCTGGATGTGAGACAGGATATCGTAGCTGTTCCATGCCGAGCGCAGGCGCTAACACAGCGCGCCGGGTCACAGAGGTGAATGCGATATCTGAGCTGCGTGGCGCGGCGCTGCTGGGGACAGGCGGCCCTCCCAGGGGTCTGTGCCTTGTGCCCTGGGGTTTCTGGTGTCACATGAAGTTGTTTGGCCTCAGCAGCGAGGGTTTTCTCTTGCAGCGAAGGATCAGCCCCGCAGGTGGATCCGCAGGATACCCGCTGCTTTGTGCAAGATACCAAATAGATGAGACCCCTTTCCTGGCCACCTGAAAATGTTTTACGTAAAGTACATCCATTCTCAAGACATTATTTCACCATCTTCCCGCCCCCCCCCCAAAACGTGTCCTCCTTATCTCATTCTTCGCCTTATTTATTGGTTTCACATGGTCTGCTGCTTGCCAGACCATCCTTCCAGCGGGATGCCGTTGGTTTCCAACCTTGTGGAGCCATCCCATGCTTTGTTGCCTCAACCAAAGAGGGAGATGATAAAGAAATGCAAGCGTTACCACGTGAACTTGCTGCAGCTCTTTTAGCTCCTTCTCCCTTTCAGTGTTGATTTCTTTAGAGCTCTTGCTTTTACAGAGCAGGTCTTAAGACCTGTGTAATTCAGCAGGGAATTATTCTTGTGATTCTGAAATTCCGTAAGACTTGGATATAGCTGTATTGCTATGCACAGCCCCCTGAGCACACCCATGCACTGGAGTAGATGGGAGCTGTTGACCGTCCCACGCGCGGACTGGGCGCAGTTGTGTCTGGGAGAACCGTGCATTAAACAGCCAGGCTGGAGTTTGTACTCCTGCAAGAGCCAATAAAAACCTCCATTGGACCGGTCCTGGGGGATCCTGTGGTGGTTTGGAGCAGTGACGATGATCTTTGAAGGTCAGGCTGGCCAGCAGCGCTGCGGGAGAATGGCGCGGTGCCTCGGTGGCTCCGTGTCACCTCCATCAATCCGCCGGGTCCTTGGGAGGCACCAGCCCCATTCCCAAATCTGACATCATGGAACTGTAGATTGGTATCGACCTGCTTGGAGAGTGAGGCCTGGGATGGCATTATGGTCTTGTCGGGGAAATGTTGCCCGTTTGCTGTGCATTAGTGTTACCACGATGAAACCTGATAGCAGCGGGGTGGTTACAGTCAATACGTGTTCTTCTGTTTCATAGCCAAACTCTCAGTGCTTTTATGGGGCCCATCCGTTGGCTTATTGCATTAGTTGATTGCAACTAGTAGGAGAAGCAACACCAAGATATAGGGGGTTAAAGACAGCTAACCCAACTGCCATCCCCAAAGCAGTGTCACGTCAAATGAGTATTACACCAAAAAGAAGGCTCTCTTTGGAAAACTCTTCTCTTTTGCTGCCCCTTTACAGAACAAAACTTGTGGCTACAATCTTATGGTTGCAGACCAGAGCATCCTGCATTCATACCTTAAAAAAATACTTCCCCTTCGCCCCGTCCATGTGTACAAATCCGCAGGTGAACAAGAAGAACCCAAGGCGATGTCATGGAATGTATCTTTGGACATTAAGGGAGATGCTCATAGCGCTGTTGTGACCCAGGCTGCTCTGGACCTTGGTTTGGTCTGACTCTGATATCAATCCAGGTCCTTCACTCGCTGTCCTCACCAATAAGGGTTAATAACACGGAGCTGCAGGTTCCCCAGCCGTGGGATCTTCTGAACCGGGGTCGTGAAACCCCCCACCTGTGATCTCCGCTCCCTGAGCGCGGGCAGAGCCCCGTCTGGCTGGTGCCGCGCGAACAGCTGGAGGGTTGGAGGAGGAAAACAAAGAAAACCAATGAAAAATGAAAAAAAAGCCACAAACACAGAACAAAACCAAGAAATGCTCTGGGGGAACCCATGAGCTGTGTGCAAACCTCCCTTCCCCCGCTCTTCCCAGTTCCCGCTGCTGTGGGCGCACTGGGATCTGTGGTCAGCACCTCCGGGCTGATCTCACTGCATCACTATGACCGGCCGCACAAAGTGCCGCTCGCGCCCCGCGCCGACGCCTCCTGGAAAGCCCCTGGCAGGCGGCGCCGGAGCTCGGCTGCCCCGCTGCTGAACCAGCAACGCTGCTCCGCGTGGGGCTCCGGCCTCCCGCTCGGGCCGGTTCCTCCAGGGGATTTCCTCTGCTGCTCGGATGAGTTCTAGGAATTCACCACCTTTGTTTGGAAAGGGTCGTTTATCCCGAGTGCAGCAAAGGAGGGATCCGAGTGAGCTCGTGTCCGTGTCAGATCCAGCTGCCGTGTGCGCCCGGGGGCGGTACCGGCTGATGCTGCTTCATTTACCTGAGAATCGACTTGAATCCTGGAGCTGAGCTCACTCCACAGCCCAGGGCAGGGGGACCCATCTCTGGGAAGCAGGGCTGGGGTTGTATAGTCACATTTTACTCTGCTCCCAGGTGTAAGCAAAGGATGCCTGTCATTTGCCTTCTTGAGTGAGAGGGGTTTTCCTGAGCCTGGCGCTTGTTCCTGGGGAGCAGAGCCCGACCCCCCTGGCTCCAAGCTCCTTTCAGGCAGTTCAGAGATCAGAAGGTCTCCCCTCAGCTCCTGTTCTCCAGCTGGGCCGCTGGGCTCCCTGCAGTGGTTTCTCTCCTCCCAACCGAGGATCCCGTAACCGTCCGTCCCGCCGCCCATGGGCCGCTCCGCTGGGACGTGGTTGCGGAGCGGCACGGCCTGAGCGTGGCCCTCGGGTCTTGGGTGGAAGATGCTCTTATTTGATTGCTTTTCAGTTTACTAGAAGGCAAACCGGACACTTTGTTTTGCCAGGGGCTTGAAAACGATCATGTAAAAGAATCTGTGCTGAAGTCAGTCGGCGATCACCTGGGCGTCCTTCTGCATCTGGGATTCCCAGGCGTGACACAACGTCCTGTTCCAGCCGCTGGCTGACACGGGCAGTGTCTGCAATGAGAGGCTCTCCCTGCGAGCAGACTGTTTATGGGCTTGTGGCGAACGTCGGGATTACGGAGTTTTCTCTTTATTGATTCAGTGACACAATCTCTGCAATTAACTCAGTGGAAAATTTGAGAAAGCAAACGTTTTTACCAGGTTTACTTAGGATTAGCCAGTTCTTAACATCTGCATATCTAGGCAGCCTGTCCTATACAGAATGTAATTTATAGAAGCCCTTTAATGGATTCCAAGTACTGTGCAATCAATTAGAAACCTGATGTTTAAACAGCAGACCCAGAGCTGGCTGCCTGCTACTCGATCCATATTCCACGGGGCGAATGGCAGGAAGATGACTTGGAGAACGTAATTCCGAACTGGTTTTTGGGGGCTCTCTTTTCTGTCGCTTTCTAATGAGGAGAACTTCACTTCTGAGGAGACGGGTCTTCCTCAAGGCGGATGTTACTGGGATTCCGGTTTTGTGGGGTTTTTTTAGTGTTTTGTTTTGTTTTCAGTCTTCCCAAACGTAGCAGTTGATTTTCCATTCTCTTCAGTGGCGACTACCAGAGAATCCCGGTGATGACAGATGGGATGCGACACTCTTGCGAACATTCCTCATGGTGGAAATTACAGAGGGCAAAGAGTGAAGTGTGCTCACATTCTACTTTCAAAAAACAACATGCATTTGAGAACATGAACCCTATGAAATGCCATGGTCCTGTTCCACCTCCAGCAGGACCGCGTCCCCGAGGCCGGGAATTGAGCACTCCCCGCTCCCCGCTTGGATTCCAAATTCTACTTTTGGAAAAGTTTTACTTCTTTTTGCATATTTTGGAGGTGAGCGCACAAGTCACGCTGGCGGTGAGAACACTCGCAAGGACTCGGTAACGCCCGATACATCCTTAGTGGGGCTGGGAGAGCCAGGCTCCACCTTTGAGAAGGATTTTCCAGTTCCTCCCAGTTTGTGCTGGAGGGAGAGCAGGAGGGCTCTGGGGGTTCCAGTCCTGTTCTGTGAGCGTTTCCAACCTGCAGCTCTACCAGCACAGAAAGCCGCGGTGGCTCCTGGCCCCGCACAGCGTCGTGCAGCACAGCGGCTCCCCGGGGCGCCAAACACACTTGGGTCTCCGCCGGAGCTTGGGGAGCTTTTGTTTATTGCAGTGAAGAGCAGCGAGTTACGGTAATTTCTAGCTCTGCCCTCCTTCAGCAGAGGCCCTCGGGTGCTCGCTCCCTGCGCGGGGCGCTGCAGAGCGGAGGACGTGTCGGCAGCACCAGCCGCTTCTCTCTGCCCGGCCCGTCTCTGCCGCCTTCCCGTGTCTCCTGAGAAGTGTCACCAGCGCTGCCAGAGCCCCCGGCAGCCGGGGTCACATCTGGAGCGGTGGGTTCGTGAACTGCGCTGGGATCAGATGGCGCTGGGCCGCGCTGCAGACGGCCCGGCCGGGGAGCCCCGCTGGCCCGCGGTGCCGCGAGCGCCCGCGGTTGTTGGCAGCCGCCCGCCGCTCCCTGTTTGTCTAGCAGAGGGGCCAGGAGCGGTTTCGAGGAGGAGCCGCCTCGGACTCTAACAGGGTTGGGTGTCTCCTTGTCTTCAGACACGTCTCCGGCGGAACGTGAGCTGGAAACGAGCCCACGTGTCCCCTGTGCAGACGTGTCCGTGAGACCCTCGGAGGCCGGCGTGTCCCTCCCTGGTTTGGGAAAAGTGCCACAGCCGCAGGAGAAGCAGGGATGGTGGGTTGTGTAACTTTCTGGAGATAAAAATAAATACATTTTGGCCTCAGCAAAACTGAGCACGATACACTGGTACATTTGACAGACTGCCTTGCGCACATACAAAATATACAGAGAAAGCCTTCTGAGCAGGGATTTCTGCGATGCTTCCATGTTTTTCTTTTAAAGGGAAGTGCTAGTGCAGGACCAGCGTCCATCTGCTGGTTCTTCATCTGTCCTTGGCGCAGCAACTCTACAGGCTACAAACTGGCTTCTTATTCTGTGTGCAGTGCCTGCAGCGTGGGCTTATAGGCACCATGTTAAGTTAAATAAGAGGGTTCCAATCTTGGACAATATTCATCTTTAACGTGTGCAGGATGCAGGACCGGCCGCACAGGGGCACAGTGGCAGTGAGGGCTGCAGAGGACTCGCTCTGACCCATGTAGGGAGGCTGTTCGGTTATTGTAACGCGGGCAGCCGGTCTGCAGTGCAAAGACTCGATCCATAGGGGCTCAGCTGCAGTTACCAGCTGCTTTCTCCTGCGAAGGACCAGGAAGCTGCTGTGCCGTGACAGCTTCCAGCCGCTCCTGCTTCAGGATGGATGTTGAACTCAAAGCGAAAACCCTTCAATGTCGTCAGCAGACCTTGAGGCTCTCAGGGGACTTCTTCTAATGTATATTTTTCATCCTGTTTAAAGAGTCTCCCCCCAAACCTTCTGATCTCCCGCTGTTTGCACACGCAGACATCGGCACGTTTTTCTCGCTGCGTGTTATCTCAGCGAGATTTCCGTGGGAAACTTTCCAAGCGGGGATAATTTCACCATCCCCTGCAACCCACAGGGGAGGTGGCCGGACCGTCCGCGACCTGGAGCCTGTCTCCTCCTCCCACCAGCTCCGGCGCCGCTCGGTGCCGGCGATGGAGGTTCTGCCTCCCGCAGGACTCGCCTCCCGGCTGCTCTGGCCCTGGTCTCAGCGCCTGGGAACAGGGGGACCGGCGCGGTGCCACGGGGACGCGGGGGCTGCGCCGCATCCTCGGAGCCGGGGCTGAGACCCGCGGGGGCTGATGGTGCCGAACCAGAGCTGCTGTGCTACCGGGGCTCGTGGAAACATTTGCACGTCGTAGATCTGTGATCTGAAGCTGTAAAAGTACCTGTAGAAGTGGTTTCTAACACTAGCAGGATGTGAAGGAGACTATCCACGGCTGAAGAATAGTGAGGGACTTCTAAAAGAAATTACTTAGGGCATGTGCAGCTGCTGCTTAAGCTACAGAAGAGTGTGCTCTTGGCATAAACTTATTTTTTATTATTATTATAACCATTACACTCTGAAAGCTCTGCACAGCAGTTGCTTAATGTACCAGCTGAAAGCAGATGCCTGAGAGAGGTGTTTCTTTTTAAGTTCAGTTGCAGAAAAACGCCTGGGAAAATAGCATTATGTATTTTCCAGAGTCTTTCCTCACTAAGTGTCCTGTCCAATGTGTTTCGGTTCCAAGTTAAAAGATGAGGGGGTTGAACTATAGGTCCTGCAAGCACAACTTGGCTCCGCTCGCCTCCCCGCAGGTCAGGCTGGCATTGGGGGCTCTGCCCCCGTTACCCGCGCTGCCGGCTCCTGCATTGCCTCGCATGTGTGGTTGGAGCTGCCTAAACCATTGCGCTGATGATGTGCAAGAGAGAACAGGCTCCAGCTCCCTCTCCCTGGGCTCTCGTTGGTTTTTGCAGGAACAGCAGCACAGGAGGGAAACGGCGACTTTTGCAGTGAGTGAAGTCGGTTGTGCCTCAGGACGCCCCGGGGAGGAGCAGCGAGATGGGAAAGGGCACTCAGAGCCGCCCCTGCCCCGCGGAGCCGCGGGTGCCCGGAGGCGCTGGCTGCGTGGGGACAGCCTGGGATGAGCGATTTCCTACAGAGGTGGGAACAGTCATCGCTGAGCCCTCAGAGCCCGGGCTGGGGGGGCGCTGACGAACCGGCAGCATCCAGTCGATTGGTCACCAGTTCATTTACGTTGAGTGCACCCAGTTGGTGCCCCTGAAGCAAACCCTCACACTGGCTCGAGGGCAGGTTGGATTGGGGTCCGTATTTTGGCTGTAGAAACACTCAAACAGCATCTTCCCAACAGTGCGCATCCCGGCATTCATAGTTTCAGTGAGGCTGATGACTTGCTGCCTCTTGCCAGGTCTTTCACAACACAGGTCCTCCCCGAGGGATGGAGATTCTTCGTCCTTATTAGAGACAAGCCGGGCTTAAAATGGGATTCTGCTCGTCCAGATGAGTGCCCGAGGGGCGAGACACTTCCCACGGCTCATCTGGAGTCTCTTACCTGTCTGCAGTTGGTTTGACACGTGGTAGGACAAAACTTTCTTATGCGGTTCCCGGTGTTGCTTCGGTCCGGTTGGACTGATGGTATCTCAGACCCCTTGGGGTTAGTCCTCATTTCCTTGCTTGGCCTTGACAGCAGACAGGAAGCATAGGAAACGAGGAGTAATTAAATCAGTGTTGTACAGATTGATTGGTCTGGGGCCGGTTTGAAGGATGGGTGAGGGCTTGGGACCAGGCTGAGCCTCGAGTTCCCGTGGAGCGTTCCTCCGGCTTCCAGAATAACGTACCGGATTTCATTAATAACGACAACCCTGGGTCCTGCAGCGCAGAACGGGGGTGACGGGATGGGCTGCTTGGAGGTGGTAATCTAAGCCTGATCCATTAGATCCTCGGGGATGTCAATATGTCATAATAACCTAAGTGGCTTTGGGTATTTTGTCAGTGTTATTTATATCTGGAGATCAGCATTTTATCAGCCGTCAATCCCCAGTGGTGATAAGGGCAAGAACAGACCAGAAAGTGATACTTTCTGAGTACTTTTGTATTGATTGCCTTTACTATGGTTTTGTATATGGTTTTGTTACCTTTGGGGAAAAATGGGACCAGGCAGCTGGACTTGCTTTTGATTATTGTGTTTCAATATAGCCAGAGGCTTTTTGGCTTCCATGCTAGAGAAGTCAATCTATTCCGTTATTATTATTCATTGTTGTTACTTGTTAAGAGCTTTCACTGGGGAGCTGGACCCCACTTAGGGAAGCGTCAGGCTCGGCGGGAGCCGCGGGTTCCCCTCCGCCCTCCAGCGCCCGGGGTGCGGAGCTCGGGAGAACCAGCTGGAAGGAAACCCCTGGGATCCGCGAGCCAGGACGGGTGCTCCGACACCTCCCGCTCAGCCCGAGCAAACGCGCGTCGCATGGATCCGGTTTTAACTGCAAGAAGCCTTGAAGGACTCGGTTGATAATGCCGGTCCTGTCCATGGCACCTTCTCACCTCTGTCTTTCTCGAAGGCTCCAAAGGGGACCCTTTCTCCTCCCAAACCCCGCGCTGCTTCCACCCAGCTCCCCGGCTTGTGCTGGAGCTCCCTGTGGAACCGGTGCTGGGGTTGGCTGGGCTGCCTCCTGGAGACGTTTGGAAATCAAGCGTTTGTCTCGAAGAAGTAATTCTATAAAGTGCAGGGTGCCAGGTCCATGTCCAAGATTCTTTGAAATCAAGGCGCTTCCTGTTATTTCGAAGCGTAACCAGGCCGGCGCTTGGACGCGCTTTGCGGTGCTGTTCATGTCAGGCGGCCGTAGACATTCGGTTTTATTGTGCCAGCAGTTCATGGACGGGCGTTCGTGTTGCTGGTGAAGAAGTGAATGAAATTCAATAGTCCCTGCCGGACCCTTGTGGAGCTGCTGGAAGCTTCTGCACTTGGAGGAGAAGTGTTTGGGTTCCTATTGCTAAGAAACAAAAGGATGGGGATAAAAACAGCTCCCAAACACCATCCGTGCCCAAGTCCCCGCACACCCACCCCGAGCGCTGCAGCCTCTTGGAGTCGCAGAATCACAGAATCATTTCAGTTGGAAGAGACCCTCAGGATCATGGAGTCCACCCGTAACCCAGCTCTAGCACTAACCCATGGCGCTCACATACACAAAGTAGAAAGGGATACTGATTCCCAAGAGCTTCTCCAGCGCCTGATGGTGGAGCCGCGGGAGCTTGGGGGACGTTTTCTGTTGTTTCACCATCCCTGTTGTTCTATGGCCTCCTCCTGTGGTGCCCCCAAAGCCCACCGGGGCGGTGGAATGAAGGTGTTGGGGGTCACTGCGGCTATAATCATATCCAACTGAACAACAAGGTGTCACATGTACCCCAAAAGCCTGTTTTTGTCAAAAATAGGTATTTCTTTACACAGGCACATGGAAATACACCCTCAAAATACATTTATGTTTATGCATCTCGGAAGCCAAATCCTCACAATGATAATTTCTTGTAGCTGTGTTAAGATAAACTTGGTAGCAGCATCAAAATAGAGAGGGGGGGAAAGATCCTGGAGCTAATGACCATGCAATGGGAGCAGTGGGCAGAATGTATATATGTGTATTTATTTGGTTGGATATATCCATTCGACATCCTCAGCCCGGCTTGCAATAGCCCTTCAGTTGTAACTGACCTCAGTCCACAACGAAGTCTTCCATAATTTGACGATCTCTTTAGGACTGACAAGTGTTCCAGCCCCCAGCGTGCCTCCCAAAAATCCAGGTACTGCAGGGAGAATAGTACTAGTACGTTTAATAATAGTACGTGTAGCACTTAGAATAAAGCACTGGCTTAAGGCCATTAAAGCCGGCCCTTCCTCCGCGACACGACGAGCGACAGAAGGACAAGAGGCAGCCTCTAATTAAAGCAGCGACGGCATCCAGAGCCGGTCGCAGCGCTTGGAGAAACAGTGGCAGAAAGAGCTGTTCTGAGAACAAGAAGTGTCTGTGTCAGGCGCTTGGAGTCAGATGGAGTCATTAATGTCAGATTCTCTGGAAATTGTTTAATCAGTTCTGATGGGGCGGAGGAGGAGAACGATGGGATGGGGACGGGTCATCTGTGGGGATTTCCGTGCCGGACTTTCTCTGTGAATATTTTATGAGTCAGCTGGACGACTTTGTGGCGGTTTGGATTCTTCTTGTGTGCGCGTCGTTCGTGTTTGTTTTAACGTGGTACGTTATTCTGGTTCGATCTGATGTCCGAAGGGGCGGGCGGTGCTGAGCAGCGCCCGGGGGCAGCGTCCGTCCCTGGGCCCAATTCTGCACCGCGACCCGACCCGTCCGCTGGCGCTGGGAAGGGAACCCCAGCGGCGGCAGCGGTCACGGGGCGTTCGTTTATCCTGATAACATACAGGGGATTATTCGGAAATGGTGCGCAGAGGTGGACGGCAGACGTGGTGCCACCATCGCGACCCTGTGGTTGTTAAATACCGCAGATGATTTTCCTTTCCCGTTGATGCTGGTGAGCTGGGCTGTGTGGGTGGCAATAGCCGACTTCGCGTGGATAAGGGACACGCAGCCCAGTCGTTAAACAAGTGAGAGATGTGGAAGTTTTTGCATTACTTCACTTTTGCAATTGGCTTTAGTGGGGGGGAAGCCCGGGAGGGACTAATTAGCCTGTGCACGCATTCAGTGTAACTCCACATTTCTTCACGCTAGGGCGGCTCAAGCTGATCACAGGCACGTTGCACTGAATGCACCTTGCAGCCAGTGTTTTCTTCAGCCTGGTTTCATCTCTAATTGCAGGGTTTTCAGCACTATTTTCAGTACTATTTACATTGATTTTTTTTTTCCTGAAATGCACGTGCTTTTATAGCAGTTTTGCAATGACAATTAAATGATTAAAGCGTGGGGAGCGCGAGTTGTGTAACTGCAGATAGAGCCATAGTGAGTATAACTGTAATTTTGCTTCTGATAGCCTAGAGGAGGCCGTGGTGCCGCAGCCCGAGGTTGAATCGAGCCTTCGCTCGAGCGTGACGTTTGGAGAAGTCATATAGGACTCACATAGGCACAGATCCTCTTGTAGCCCACAACACCTCTTCAATCAAATAGACTCTCTTAGCAAAAGGATTTGCTTTTGCTGCTGGAGAAACACCTTTAAAACTCATTCTCTGGCCCGTGTTTTTATGCTTGCAAAAGCTTTTTGTGTGGATTGGGGCTGTTTGAGCACATTTTGTGCGCTGCTGTCACCGGCTGTTTGTCCGGCGGTGTCTGGCAGGGCTGTCAGCGGCTCGTGTCGGCTCCTGCAGTGAATTCCAGCGGGAGCCGCGTCCGGTGAAGGCGCTTTGGAGCCCGAGCGTGCGGGAGCTGTTGCACCCTTTAAATCCGCGTTTTGCGTGGGGTGAACCAGCCTGCAGACGCTGCCCCGCTCTTTGCATGTTTAGCTTACGTTTTACTATTTCTTGGTTCCGCTCTAGTTCTTAGGATAACTGTAAATAGTAAATGTCTCCGCCTCCTGACTATCACGTGCACCTTTCCGGATCGTCAGCCTGTCCATAGCCCTTTTCCTGTCTATCCAGCGTGATGTTTGAATTACTCGCTTTTGCTGTGCGTTCCTCCCTCGTTCATCTTTGCATCCATCCCCTTCACCGGGGGGTTCTCCCCTCCCGTTTTTTTCCCGTTTGCTGGCATCCCTCAGCTTTCGCAGCGCAAGGACCTGGGTGCAGCGTCCCAGGTGCGACCGCGTCGGGTCGGCGTTTCGGCGCCGGCCTCCGGGTGCTCTGGCGCCCCGGTCGCAGGGCAGCGCCGGAGGAGCCGGCTCCCGGGCGTTTCCAGCGCCGTGCGGGCTCCGCCAGCGCCGGGTCTCTGGGTCAGCGCTGCGCTCCGGCCACCCACGGTGCCGGCATCGCTGGCACGTCCCGCGGCCCCAGTGCCACCGGGGTCGTGCTGACAGCGCCGGCATCACAGGGAGGGATACACCCACTTTATTGTTTCCCATTCAAAGAAATGTGGAAAATTGCCTTAGGTAAAATCCGAGCTGTGAGGACCCACCAGGAATATTATAAAAAGCAGAAAGGGTAACTTAGGCCTGAGCTGTGTGGTTTTTTTCTTGCAGTGCCAGCGCTGAGACAAGAAGTGTCTGACTCAAAAGGGTAGTTAGATAGCAAATATTAAAACTAAGCCTCTTAAAGCCTGCAAAGGAATAAGTGCTTCATGGTTTTAAGTTTGGACTATGTGTCGGAGCTGAGAGGAAGCTTTCTCCAGATGGATGTGTTCCCGTTGGGTTCCGTGCGGCTCCTGACGCGATGCTCAGGTTGGGTCACTGTGTCTCTGGCTCTGGTCCTGCCTGTGGAAGCTGTGCCAGTTCCTCTTGCCCTGAAACGCCCGTAGTGGTTGCACAGAACTCAACAACCGCGCGTTTGTTAGCAGAACACAGCAAATAACCTTTCAAAAATGCAGCGAGTAACTGAATTTTATCTTTTTGTGTGTCTGTGTGAAGGAAGTATTTCCTAAATGAGTCTCCGAGCTCGTAATGGCCAGTTAGCCCCCTGGGTTTCAAATCATCTCGGTATTAGCCGGAGCTGCGACGCCGCGGGAGGTGTAAGTTGCTAACGGCGGGATTATGAATTCCACAACCAGCCCGGGTTTGCTGACGCAAACTCCAGCTGTGGGTATTAGAGGGATCTGGTTACAGCAAACGTTGCGGAGCAGGAGGATCCCTGTCCGGGTGAATCTCCGCATGAAGCGAGCTGTCACTGATTTGGCTTTCTGATGCAAATCATATGAGCGTGTTAGAGCCACAGAGAAACCAGCGTCACGTTGAAGTCATTATCTCCATGAACGTATTATAGCCCTCAATAGGTGGCATTTGCAGCAGCGTTCTCTGCGTTGTGGCAGCGTCACCTCCCTGGCTTTCCTCTTCACGTTTGGTTCGGTGTTTCTGCAGGTTCCCGTTCTTTTTCTGGTTCCCTCCTCTCCTGGGTGTTTTACACAGGGGAGCTATAGGAAAATAAGTGTTGTAGGGTGGCTCAGTCAGTGAGTGCCGGAGAAGCTGCGATGTCTCATTTCAGATTAAACCACGTGTCCCTTTTTATCCGGGAAGAGCCAGCTCTGATGGCTTTAACGAGGCTGACGGAGGGGCCGCTGGACACAGAACCTGCGCAGAGGTTTCCGTGCAGGGTGTAACTGCGGGCAGTGCCAGCGCAGGGCTGATGAAGGAGTCATTCCATTTTTTAAATGGCAAGGGGATTACCAGCGTAATGACAGAAAGGAAGGAGGGGCAGAAGGAGGCCTCGAATACAAATGTGGACAGGAGAATCCTGGATTCCCTTTGCTCCTTTGGCTGCGTTAGCGTTCAGTCACTGAACGAGGAAGGGACGTTGGCCATCCCTGACAAATAATTCTGTGTACCCTGGTATCTATGGAGCTAGCGGGACATTGCGGGCGTGGGTGGATGTGGCAGCCGCTGTGTGCTCTCCAGCCACCAGCTCCGCTCAGATCATGAGAACCTGGTGATGAAGGGTGTTCCATGGGGTTTTTTTTGTTTGTTTGGCTGGGTTTTGGGGTTTTGGGGTTTTCTTGAGGCGGGAAAGCGATGGGGATAGATGGCATTGCTGTGGTTTCTGTTGGAGAAGATAAAATACTTGGGAATATCTGGGCTACCAGGCGAGCCCGTTGTGTTCTGGAGAGCTCCTGCTGGCGCCAGCAAACACGAGCCGTGCCCCCATGGAGCTGTTGGACCCCCAGACCGGCTCTGCTGGTGCTCCCCGGTATCTCACGCTGGACTGGGGCTGCCTGGGCGCCCATCTTGCCTCTCTTTTCTCTAGTCTGGGTCTGAAACCTGCGCAGGAGATCTGCAATGATTTCTTTGCTCATTATATATATATATATATATTTTAGGATTTACTCTACTCATTTAAGTACTGGAATCCTCAGTGCTGCTGTTTCTGTTCAGTCTGGCTGCTGTTTTCCCACCGTTCTGGTTTGGAATGTGCTTTACTGGGATGTTACGAAACGGTGACTCCAGGTGTTGTGTGTCTTTGGATCCCCCATTAAGATGCTTTAGAAGGCCCAATTTTCAAAACTGGATGTTTGGGGATTTCTGAAGACCAGACTTAAATCATACAGAATAGAAACAGAATGGGTTGCAAGAAGTACCCTGCTTCCAAAATTTAGCCTCTTAAAAATCTGAAGGGACCTGTTTTGTGTTTCCTTATTCTTCTTGTGCTGCAAGTGAAGGAAATGACAGTCTCCATTTGCTGAACGGCAGGAGGCCAAAGGATTTGTCTCACTCTCACAAGTATTTTTCAAACCCGCATCACGTAGCCTTCCCTACGCGCTAATGCGTGGCCAGAGGAGAAATGAATGTACGGTGGGAAGGAAGGATGACCGGTCTCGTTCTCTCGGGTAAATCTAACTCATGACGTTGTGCCAAAGATAAAAGAGCCTGGAGACTGCGGTGTTCACGTTCAGCGATAGCACCGTATGATTTAAAAAGGGGTGTTTTCTCTCTGTGTCCATGCTGGGTGTCCCATCCTGCAGGGCCGCAGCGCGTGGTGCATCGCAGCCTCCGGGCGCCTTTCACCGGCGTCTCCGTGGGTGAGAAGGCTTTGAGCCACCAGGGGCTGCGCTGGGGTGGATCTCCTTGGTCCCGTGCACCGTGCGGTGCCAGACGGGGCGTTTGAACCGCGGCACAGGCTGGGAGGACGATGGAGGCAGCCAGGCTGGACCGTGGCGTACTCAGACTGTTCCGAGTGCCTGGCTTGTGTTTGAGGATGGGGAAATCAGGACATTGGGGTGACACTGTGCCTTGATTTCAGACTTTGGGCTGTTTGTCTGTATAGAGATGCAGACGTAGGACGTAAGAAAATATTCCAGAAGAAGAAGTAGGCATCTGGGCAAAAGCTTTTGAAGATGTTTTGTATTTAAACAATTACCCAGTGGTGTCAATAACATGCTGAATTAATCCAGGAACGTTGTGACTCTACTTTTGAGGTGGGAATCTTCTTTTTTTTTTTATCATGACGCCTGTTGCTCATAGGTACAAATCAAACGAAGAGTATGTGTATGTGCGAGGCCGTGGAAGAGGGAAGTATGTATGTGAGGAGTGTGGAATTCGCTGCAAGAAACCCAGCATGCTGAAGAAACACATTCGCACGCACACAGACGTCAGGCCATATGTCTGCAAGTACTGTAACTTTGCTTTTAAAACCAAAGGTAAGAGACAGTCAGCTCCTGGCCCCTCTGCTTAGTGTATTGACTGACCAGCCTCCTCGGGCAGCGGCGAAGGGGAAGGGAAGGTCTTCCCAGGGTCTGGAACCCCAGGAGTTGGAGGGAGGGGGATGAGGGAGTTGAGACGGGCTGAAGGCTCCGGCACAGGAGCAGCCCTGCGTTCCGGCTCGGTGGAGAGCGCTGCCTGCATCTCCATCCCCTTTGTGCTTCTTAAAGGGAATAATCCTGGAACGCAGCTTCGCTGGCAGGGCTTTACGACCCAGAGCACCCCGAGGGGGAGCAGCAGCTCCTGGTGCGGGCAAACGGCCCTGGCCGAGCACACCGAGACGGGCTTTGAGAGCCTTTCTATGCGAGTGCTCTACGATCTGTTCGCGCTGCATTCTCATCCTTCGCGGTTGCATGTAGCTTCGACATTTTCTATATCATATCAATAGGCTTTTTTCTCTAAAGGCCTCCATTCCAGGACATGTAGTCATTAATGAGCCACAGCCTCACCACCACCAGATATTCTTTGCCGTCACCATTTCCTTGGGGGGTGTGCGAGTGAACTCCACCAGGAACGCGCAAAACCACATGCAAAATGAAGTGTCCGAGAGACTGTGGGTGAAGTTTCCCAAAGTGCCAGGGGTGCCCAGGTCCCTTTAACTTCCCATAAGACGCTGGAACTGTGGTTTGACGACTCTCCCTGCATCGCTGGTTGCAGCAAGTTTTGCAATCGAGATGTCGAGTTCAGTTTCTTGATTGTAGTTTGACACAGATGTGTAAATGTTCGCTGTCTGGAGCTCCACCATTGCTCTTGGAAGACAGATCTGGGAGAGTTAATTACTCATTAAGAGCGTCAGCCCCAAACAGGGGTGTGGGGAGGAGGCAGCGAGTGCTGCGCGGGGCTCGACGCGGGTGTTGGGACCCCCTGTGCCCGAGCGGGGGCCGGACGGTGACGCGGGTGTTGGGAGCCCCTGTGCCCGAGCGGGGGCCGGACGGTGACGCGGGTGTTGGGAGCCCCTGTGCCCGAGCGGGGGCCGGACGGTGACGCGGGGGGGCAGCGCCGGGCGCCCGGGGCTTGGCTGGGGAAGCTGGTGGGCGATCGCTGGGAAACACCGTGTCGGTGGCCACTGGGCAGCATGGGGAAGTGACACCGAACTTGAGGCCAAAATCTCATCAGACACATGCGGCAGATCTGAGCGGCGGTTCTTTCACTCACTCCCAGCCTGGAGCTCTTTCTGATTCATTTTCTTTCCCTTTCCCTCTTGCTTTGGTTACTTTGTTCTGAGGTTTTGAGAGGTGGATCCATTCAGCCCTTTCCGCCCCCCCGCCTTGCTTTCCACCATGCTTCTGTTAGGCTTTTGTCAGGATGCTGCGATCAGACCATCCTTGTCACCATCTCTAGCTGCTTTGCTCTCCATCTCCGCTCCCTCGAAGCGCTCGAGCGGCCAGCGCGGCCCGCGCCATCGCACGTCGCACAGAGACGCTTTGCCCCAAGGGGCTTCTTCAGCTTTGCAGGAAAATTGCATGAGGATGGTGGCATGGAAATTCTTCCTTCAAAAGATAAAGGAAAACGTGTGGGGATTTGAATGCCAAACTATCCGTTTGTCTATAGATGCATGAGGGGTCAGAACTTCGCCGGATCAGCGATGTCAGGACAAATACTTGCATGATGGTAACTTGGATTTGCATGAGGACGGGTCGGTGCTGCGGGGGGGTGACGGTCAAGCCCGGCCGTGCCCGCGGGCGTCCTAATGTTCTACTTTGCAGCACTTGGGTAAAAACTGTTTGCTTTGCTGATGGAGACACCAGGACCTTTGGAAGAATTGCTGGAGGGTGAGGACCAAATCAGCCTCGGGTGCTGATAAAATCATCAAAGTCCAGTTACAGAATCATTGCTGGTGGTGGGGGGTGAGAACCGGAGCTTTGCAGAACGGGAGGTGTCACGGCTCATTTTGCAGACCCCCGGAATGAGTTCGGTTGTGCCCGACCCATTCGGATCCTCGTTCCCCGTGTGTGGTTTTGCAGCCCTGGCTCAATACAAGCTGAGCTGAAGCTCTTCTAGAAATGAGCTTGGGAAGTTAATTCCAGCCCTTAGCGTGTGCTCCGGGGGAGATCTGCGGAGCTGCCTCCGTCTGGCTGTGGTGGATCACTCCAGCATGATCTAATGCTCTAAACTCTCAAATGGGCTGGAAGCAGTTAAACGCTTTTTTATTATTATTTTTAATGAGGATCTTTATCTGGTTAAATGCACCTCCCTCCCCTGCCCCCAAATCCATGTCTGTGTTCCAAGAGCTGGGAAAACTGTTGCAAAAGAAAGAGCTTTAAATATTTTCCCTTTTCAGCAATTACGCTGTTTCTCCGCTTTTTGTGCGTTCCTGCCGCTGCGAGCGAGGCGCTTCCTTTGGGTTATAGAACTGCAGGGAAAGCTTTATTAGTATTATTATTTTAAAGCCAATCCATGAGATTTTCGTGTGCTCGCTTCGCTGATGGAAACAGCAGCCTTGGAAACTCGCTTCGTAAAGATTTATTTGATTTTACATTTCTGGAGCAGATCTAAAGGTGCCTCTTTAACGAGGTGTCTGCAGCTCCAGCGCAGCCCCGCTCTCCCGAGGGCTGCGGCACCGCGGCCTCCAGGACGCTGTGGAGGAGAAGTTAAGCAGCTTCTTGATTGTTTTCTTACCAGGAAGGAAATGGAGAAAAAGCTGCAGTGGAACAATTTTCCCTTTCAGGAAGGTCAGGGAGAGTTTTTCCCCCGACCGCGTTCCCGGGGGTCACAGGAACCTTCCCCTGTCCTTGTCCCCCGTCTCCAGCCCGTTCCTCACCGCTCGCGGTGACGCGGGACGCGGGTCGGTGTTGCTGTGTTCATTCTCCTTGGCCAGAGCTCTTTCCTGCTCTCGTTCAGACTCTCACGTCTTGATTGCTGAAGATTTCTTACGATTTCTGGATAAATGGCGTGGAGCAGCTCAGTGTCCCTGCTGCTGCCTTTGCTTGGAGGTCAGGAGGGACAGGGAGCTTCATATTCATTTAAAAGGTGCTTGTGTAAAGGACACCAGTGCCTGTTGGCTCAAGACATCCATTTGATAGTCTAGTCCACCCACAGTTTCCAGACACCAGACTTCTCCATGTCCTCAGCCGCAGTCTTCCTTTAATCAATTAGTTTGCGCTTCCTTAAATCAGCGCATGACAGGCGCTGAGGTTATTGAACACGTTAATATATTAAGTGCATTACCCCTCAGCCCTTCCAGGCGAGGCTGTGGCTGCTCGGCAGGCTCAGCGCTGCTCGCGCTGCTCGGGAGGCTCCGCAGCGGGCCCGGCGGGCGCAGAGCTCCGGGAGAATCAGCTGGGCAGTCGGGCTGTGGGTCTGCAGGTGTCCCCGCACCCCAGGTGCTGCGGCCCTTCCGTAGCGCCCCAACGGGGACGGGGCTCCGAGCGCCCCCGCGGAGCCGCGGCCGGACGGGGGTTTGGTCCGAACCCGGGGGGACGGGGTTGTCCCCAGGAACGCGCTGCCTGGCTCCCTCCCGCAATGCGGCTGAGACGTGTCGCTTGGACTGGAAACCGACCCAGTGGTCCAGACAGGAGGCGGAACGCTGTGAGCAACAGGGCTTTGTGACTTACCAGGGAAAGGGATGAAAACAAGGGAACGAGGGCTCCGAGTCAAAGACAATTCAAGTGAATTATTAGCTGTTATTCTTTTTTTTTTGAACAGTGCAGCTATTGAGTGTCAGCGCAATCCTCAATGGGAAATATGCTAATTCTCTATGTTTTGAAATCTGCGAATCCATCCCGGGTACCTTTCTGGAAGATGAGGTTTTGGCTAATGCAAGCTTGATCCAGGAGACAGTGAACAGTTTATAGCCTGTATCAATACAGACAGGCAGGCTCGGTGTTTACATTCTCTTCCTTACTCTTTAAGTCAATAAGTATAAAAGATAATAACATAAGTTTAACAAATTTAAATCTTTTGCCCAATAAATGATGTAAACTAAGGCTTTCCTTCTCGTGGAGCCTCACTTGGGAACACAATATCTGTGCAGAGACCTACATCAAGGCCTGTGCATTGTTGGAGTCAGACACAAACCCGTTTGGAGGGTTGGTCGGGGATGAGGAACCGGTGTTGCTGGTCCCCGTGTGGCCCAGCAGGACGGGCCCGGCGCTGGCAGAGCAGCTCCTGTTCTTGTGTGTGGTTTCAAGAGGGGAATACAGCAACCCCCAGGTCCTGGAAGCTGTGACGGTGTCACCCTGGACACTGGGATCACGCAGTCGGTCATTTGTTGAGGTATTTTTGTTGTTAAATTGTTCACTTTTAATAGGAGAAATAGAAGCATAGTGCATGCCCAGACAGGGAATCTCAATGTTTCTGTTCCCTAATTTTTGTTTTAACTCCACCACCTTTAAAATGTGATGATGGATATTCTGAAAAATCAATTTCCCTCTTTCAATTTAAACGGGAAATAGCTTCTAGTCCCCATTAAGCTGCTTTAAGTGCTGCTGGAACACCGGAGTTTCAGCTTTCTCAAAACAACACAAGTATTTAAGCTGCTTGAAGTCCAGAATAAGACATCACAACCTAAGAAGAGCTTAAGCAGCCGGTAATACGGCGTTACAAGCGGGTGTAAAGCAGGAGCTGTGCTGATGCTGCGTGTTCTCCAGTGCAGCAACAGTTGGGCTGGGGTCACAATTTCCGCTGATTCCTGGATTTATATACAGCCAGTTTATCTCAAATCTGGTGAACAAACCTTAGGAAGGACCACGTAGCTGCTGAGGATCCAGAACTGCCTATTTAAATCCTGCTTCCCCACCTGCTGGTTCCTCCCGTCCTTCTTCCAATATGGTTTTTCTCACTGTTTCCAAGGAAGCAACACTATGTGGGTTGTTTTTCCTCCGGAGCCAGAACTCTGTAAGGCAACAAGTAGCTGAGAGTCCTTCCTGGTAGGATTCGTATCCAGCTTCTTACTTAGGCAAAGCAGCGTTGATTTGACTGGAAATGGGCCAAAGGACTTTAGCATTTAATCCTGCCAGCATTAATTAAGGGGTCTGAAAACACAAACTGTAAGAAGAACCCTGGTAAGACAAATATCATTGTCCTCCAGATTGCTCCCAAGGTGATAACTCAGCTGGTGTAAATAAGCCTTGAGCTTCCCTAAAACTGATGCAAACTCAGGTCAGATGAGAATCCAGCCCGCTGAGTCTCTTCCTTGAAAGGAGAGCAGCATCCCTGTTTGCTGGAATTTCTTCTGCATCCCTATTTTGTTGTATTTCTTTTCTGCATCCCTGTTTTGTTGGATGTTTTTTCTGCATCCCTGCTTTGCTGGGGTGTCTTGTTGCTGTGCACCCATGGTGCTGTGCACCCATGGTGCTGTGCACGGGCAGCCCGTGCACCAAGGGATGTGCAGCAAGAGCTTTGCGGGCTTATCTTGTTCATCAGTGTGTGGGTATGGCCTTATCTCACCAAATGAGGACGAAGGGGGACGGAAAGCAGAACAGAAAAAAGCAGGAGAAGGAAAGCAACCCTTGCTATGAACTGGTCCTTTGGCACTTTACATGAAGCCATTCTCAGGGGGTTTTGGCTTTGGAGCTCCCCCGGTGCGGAGGGAGGAGCAGAGCACACGGGGAGCGTGTTTGCTGTGAGCAGCACCGGGCTGAGGAGAAGGGCTCGTGTACAGCCAGCCTGGGATCTCTGAGGTGGCCACGGTGGCCACCGCGCACCCCTGCGGACCAGGCTCCCCCCTCGAGCGCTGCGTTCTCGCCCAAACCATCGCATCCAACAGCCCCCCCGAGTAATTCACGTTACGCCCTCCCACTTCAGTCGGAGCCAGACGCGTGTAGCACAGGGGATTTATGAGCTTGTTTTGAGGATGTGGTAGCACCAAACTGCCTGGGGACCTCCCCTCCCCACCGTTCCCACCATGGGGTCACAGACCAGCCCCCCTGCTCCCCCCAGGCCTTGGCTTGGGCTTGTTTTCTGTGTTCATCGTGGTTGGAGGGATCCATGAGGGGTTTCTGTGGCGATTGAGCAGTGCGGGTCCTTTCTGCAGCCAAGATGTGCTGCGCCGCATGGACGGGCGGCAGCGGGCTCGATTGCAACAGGCTGACTCACTTTGTCTTTTTGCCTGTTAGGTCCAAATTTAAATTCCAGTTCTGTGAGGCCATAATCTGGACCCGTTGGATATTTTTTGGTGAAGCAGTTTTTCTCTTTAAAGCAATAGTGGTTCAGTGGAACCGGAGGTGTCCGCGAGAGCAGGATCCGTGTGACTGGGCGTCTGTGGGTCCACCGCAAAACTCCCGGTCCAAAGTGTAGAAGGGAGATGTGATTTGGAGGAGGATCTGAGCCAAGGTGGCTTCATCCTCCTGCCTGAGTGTCCTCACCACGGGGCTGAGGGGTTTTAGGCATGAAGCTTAGAAATAATAAATCTCTTATTGGAACTGGTTTGCTGCATTTAAAATATTAAATATCCTTTGAATCCACACCCTCGATGGGTGCCAGGTACACAAGGATATATAGTCAGCCTTTGTCTCTCTTGGTCTTTCCTGTTGGAGCCATTCCATTTCGTATAAAATGGGCTAAATAAATAATTCATGGGCTAAAGAGAAACTAACTTGGTAGCTCGATGGTTGTGGCATCTTCTGAGATGTCAGGGTGTCACGGGTAATTCTCTGCTCCAGTGAATAGTTGCTTATTTATTTACACGATGTGGAGCAGCGGGAGCAGGGGTTGATAGAGGTTCTCTGTGCTCCCACCCAGCTCGGGGACCAGGGGACTCTGGGCTCAGGGTTCCTGGTCCTGCGGGACCTCAGTCCCGACTGAAGGTTGTAATCACGTGTGAGGATTCATTTTTCGGTGATTGACACAAGCCCAGTGCTCAGCACGGCTCGGGAGTCGGAGCAGACAGGGAGGCCGGTGCACATCCTATTGCCGCGGTGAACTGGGGTGCTCAGCAGCTCCAGGGCGGTGCTGGAGGTTCAACAGCCCAGGTTCCTTCTCATCAGCAGCTCAGCCCATGAGAGGTGTGGGAAAGAGAAAAAAGGGGCATTTTTCCTTTCTCTCTCCTACCCTTAATTCTTCTCCTAGTTCCACCTACCTACCTTTCCCCCACAACAAAGGTTCCCCTTTGTTCAGCGTTTCCCTTGGACATAATTAGGGCTAATAACTATCTAATTAACCTGCCTGTAATCTGGGAGTTAGCATTAGAGGGGTGCCCTGTGATGCCGGCGTGCCCACGAGTGACCCAATCGCACCATCTCAGAGCAATAACCGACGCCTTGATAATAATAACCAACGCTTGTGCCGAGGCGGGAGGTGACGCTCATCTGAGACGTGTTTCTCTTTCCTGCTTTCCTGCCGTGTTTCTTTGCTGCACCATCACAGCTGAAGGCAAGCCAGGACTTCTGTCCCCCATAAACCCAAATGTGTTCCCCGACTGTTGCGACAGCACCTGAGACGTCTCTCAGCCCCGTTAGCGGAGCAGCGGGGGAATGGGGGTGATGCTTTGTGCACGGGCTGTTTGCAGTGGCCAGTGGTTTAGGGAGAGTCAGAGCCAAACCATGAACGTGTTACTGCAGAGCTCGCAAAATTAAAAGAATATATATATATTTAAAAAGTCATATTCACCAAAATGTGTTTTCTGCTTCTTTTCAGGGAATCTGACTAAACATATGAAGTCAAAGGCCCACAGCAAAAAATGTCAGGAGATGGGCGTGTTGGTATCTTCACTGGTGGATCTGGAAGCCGAAGAAGGTAAAATCTTTCACCTTATAAACCTACTGTTGCTGCTGAGAGAGGGCGGTACCCGTCCAGATCATCCTTTCAAAGACGTGGAGCAGTTCTGTTCACCCCAAGCTCCCTCCAGCACCCAGGGAGGTTTCTGCTCGCACGGGGTGGGTTACGGGCCGTCCGGGGGGGTTCATCAGCGGGACGGGCTGAGCCCGTGTGTCTGTGCTGGGGGCTCCGTGTGTTTGTCAGGAGGATTTTGGCTGCTGGCAAGAGGGAACGGAGGGGTGGGGGGTATCCTGTGTTTGCCCCAGCGCTCTGCACAGGGGCTGTGTACCATACATGATCATGAATAGTGGTGCTGAGAAGGGGCTGTGTACAATACATAATCATGAATAGCGGTGCTGTGAGAAGGTGCTTCTTGGCATTTTGGGGTGTCGAGTGATCAGTGCATCCCTTCAGACTTGGGTTCTGACCTGGGTGCTCAGGAGATGAGGACGTGGGAGGAAGAAAGGGCCCTAAGGCATCACCCCACAGCCGTGTCCCCTTCGCCATGCCTCCCCTGACATGCACAGGGGATGGACAAAGGGCTGTCCCGGGCCATGCAGAATAACCCCCTACCCAAAGCTGAGGACGTCTGAGCTGGCCGGCAGCGTGCCGCGCTGCCCCCAGGAGGGCTTTCTGCCTCTGAAACCTGCCCAGACCCCTGGCTCTCACCCAGCTCTGCAGAGCAGCCTTTCGATGGGGCAGAGACCCGGTGTACTCGGCCACGGCCTCTCCGAACGCAAAGGAAAACCTGGCTGGGGATTTTGCAGTGGCTGCCCAAGGGAAAATCGTTGTTGTGGGGCAAACAGTGGGATGCTGCTCCCGTGGGGGTTGCTGGAGAACTCCTTCAGCCGGGAACTCACTTAAAAGAATCGATTAGCTGATGCTCTCCAAAATCTCTCCCTGCTGTTACAGCACCCGCTGGTGATGCTTCTGCAGACCGAAGCCAGATAGGGAAAGGGGAAAGTGGCTCCTGAAACGTTGGTTGTGTTACTCTGAAAAGAGCAACTGTTATTTTAAACCTTTCCATTATAGTCAATTAGAACTAATGAATCATATTAATTGAGTGTCACTTTTGAAAACCTGCAAATCAGAAGTCCTATTTATGTTACGTGTAATTGCAGCCTTCCGAGGACAGAACTGCAAGGGCTCGCTTCACCGGTCCGGGGGAGTGCTTTCTTTGTGATTTCCTTCTGTCACTCATCCCTGGGCTCGTAGGGGGTTAACAGTGGGGTGGAAGCCCCCCCCATGCTGGTGGGAGCACTCTGCTTTCCAAAGGGAGCCCTGGCAGGTGAGGAGGCTGAGCTGGTCTCAGTCTTTGGCCTCATGGAAGGAGTAGAACTAAACAAAAGCACAAGAGGGGTCTGACTGCATCTCTGGGTTGGCTGGAGAAACCGAGACCATCTCCTGGGGAGCTTTTTCTTTCGGCCATAATTAAGTCACTGGTCCCTGACCAGGGCTGTGGGGCATTGAACAGGCCGCCCAGGGCAGTGCTGGAGTCACCAGCCCTGGAGGGCTGGACATGGAGATGAGGGTCTCAGGACACGGGGCAGCGCCAGGGGTGGGGAACGGTTGGACTGGATGATCTTGAGGGGCCTTTCCAGCCAAAATGATCCATGGCTGCTTGTGTCTGACCAGAGGGTGGTTGGACACGCGCTGTGCCCAGCAGGGAAAGGTCCCCCCTGGCCTGCAGGGGACCCGAACCCCCCGCCTGCGGAGGGGACCCCTCTGCCCGGCTGCCGCTGGCTGCTCGCTGCAATGAGCTGCGCTGTCTGCCCTCGTCGCATTATGCAGGCAATCCGTGTAATTTTAGAATTACAAAAAACATACAGTCCCCATTTCCTCCCATTGATGAGGAGCGTTCGTGTTTGTGTAAAGGGGACGGTCTGCCAGGAAGGAATGCAGGAAGGTGAAAGCGGGAGCCGCGGTATCGCAGGACGTTTCCTTTATTTTCTTTCAGCTTCTTTTCCATCCGGTTGTAGTTAACACTGGACTTCGGCTGCGATTTCGTGTGTTCTGCCTCATGAGTAAGGAGGCCCATTGCTCATAAATGCCAATACTAAATAAAGCAGCCAAGAAGATGGCCAGAAAATCCTATTTTCTACTATAGTGGTTGGGGGCTATTTGGATGGATGAGAAAATAACATAAAGATAACAGAAAGGTGCATGAGAAACCAAGAGCTCACAGCTCTGTCGGGCGTCCCGTGTTCTCATAGTGGGCTACAAAGAGCCTGTGTAACCACAATGTCTTCTCTCTTTGCAAAGGGGCTCAGAACAGACCCTAGCAAGGACTATTTTAATTAGAAAACTCTAAAATGGCTATTTCCATGTGCCACAAGCCAGCACGGGCAGATGGCCGAGCTTCCTTTGGGGCAGGCAGGGAGCGAGCCGCAGCGCCTGAAACTCCCCGGATTATTTTAAACAAGAGTTATATTTCACTCGATTGTTTTTATTTCTATTTAAGGGGCAGGAGAAAGTAAGGAGTGTTACTATAAAAGGAGATCGGAGTCTAATTCCTCACTCCTGCGTTGGTTTTGCTTGGTGGGATTGCACCGGTTTGGTAGAACAACCTCAGAATAACACACGTGTAATGAAACGCAGCCCTTGGCCAAAGCCGACAGGGCGCGTTTCCCTGGCTGCCTCTGCCGTCCTTCCCCCAGCTCTCCGTCCTCCTCTCCCTCCTCCTCTCCCTCCTCCTCTCCCTCCTCCTCCTCTCCCTCCTCCTCCTCTCCATTCTCCTGACTTGCCCTTTCTCTGCCCGTTAGCTCAGCAGAATGTGTTTTGGCGCAGGGAGCCAGCGCTGGGCTCTGAGCTCTCTCTGCCTGTCCCGAGGCCAAAGCAAACTCCCCTTGGGCTGTCCCGGCACTCACTCACATGTTTCCCTCCGTGGCAAACGCAAACACGCCCCAGCGCGGAGCCGGCTTCGCGTTTCCCTCCCTCCCTGTTTCTGCCCTTGCTCTCTGTCCTGTCCGCGGGGTGACGGGGACCCGCAGAGGCCACAGCGGACGCGGCTCCCCGGGCTGAGGCTGCAGCTGCCTGTGCGTCCCCGAGCCCATAGATACCGAACCACAAAACCAGAGATGGGGACCAGCCCTGAGCTCTGCCAGCGCAATGCATTCCTTTTCCAAGCAAGAAATATGCACCGTTCACCCTACAGCCGGGAAAACCGGTCGTTTGGAATAATATTTGTTCTGAATTCAGTCCCTTTGGGAGTTTGCAAACCCGCGGCTGGATCCCGCGTCCAGCAAACACCGTGATTGTACGGACAGTCGCAATGCGAGTCAGCCTCTCGGGGAAGAGCCGCTGGCTTGGACTCGGTGCCGCGGGAGTTGTGCGGTGGGTCTCGCTTTGTGGACCGGACACTTCTGAAACGTGGTGGGGAGCAAACGAGGTGCATTTCAGGCCGAGCCTTGGATGGATCAGCAGCCCTGGTAAAATACACGTCTTATTTATTTCACTGGTGATGCCAAGTATTTCATGAGCTTTTACTAGTAAGGCCCTGTTATTCCAAGCAAACAAAATGAGGGGTTTTTTTATGCATAGATCACAGTGACTTCTCACTGTGTGGCCGTGGCCGCTGGTGGCAGGTCTGCTCCAGCCCCGGCGCTCACTCCGGCTCATTTCCCCTCCGGCTCGTCCTGCTGACAGATGGCAGCTCTGAATGGAAAACCGTTTGTGTTCATCGGAGGAGAAACCGTGTCCTAGGCTGAACTGACGGTGAAAAGAGGCCAGCAGTGCCGCAATTAATCACCCTGTTCGGTGCAGGTGTCAGAGCAGCATCCCTCCCAAAGCTGGGGACCACGCGCATCCCGGCAGCTCCGCACCCGTTGTCTTGGTGCTTGGCACAAACAGAGGTTGGAAAATCTGGTGGTTTATTAGCGTGTGCAGAGCGGTGGGGGCTGGCAGGGAGCCTGGCGGCGTGGTTGCGTTGGGCTGCAGTGACATCCAGTGGCTGCTCCCGATGGGCTCTGCAGGCTGGGCGCGCAGCTGTGCACATCTGGCGCGGAAGGGCCGGTTCTCCTGGTCAGACCCGGCAGTGGGTGAGCCGGCGCAATCTGCTGGAGCTTGGTGCTGGTCTCACAAAGCTCCGCTGGCCCTTAAAGTAGAAGAGAGATGTGGTATATTTACCTGCAGATATATTGCAAATCCTTTAGAATTTGCTTCTTGTACACTCCTCACTGTTTACAAGCCCTTATTAACAAAGCATCCCTGTGCAAGGCTTGCCACAGGCAGACAGCAAAAGCCTCTGCTACAAACAAGCATCTGCATCATAGCCAGAATTTATCAAAATAAGGGAAAATCCACAAAAGTGCTTTCAACCCTATTGTTCACCCTAATATGTCCTGTCTTGCTAATGTTTAACTGCAGAAAAAGGCCCGACGTGAAGGATGGGAACGGCCATCCCAGCCACTGCCTCGTACTTTGGCGGCTCTAGGTATTTTGTGGGCACCATTGCAACAAATAGTCATGAGAAGCCCACCAAAGGGTGATTGTGCTGCTGTTCTCATCTATTAAGAGCCTTATTTTGCATTTCTAGAGGAAGGCAGGCAGGGGTGCGAAGGTCTGGAGCAGAAGCCGCGTGTGTTGTCAGAGCGACGGCTGGAACCCAGTTCAGGGCAGGGCGGGAGGTCCCACTGGGCTCACTGGGATGTGCTGGGATCGCCAGGAGCGGAGCTGGCACAGAGGGCAGCGCTGCAGGGCTTCAAAGCACGAGATGATCATATCTAGGAAATGACTGGGTCCTCCCTCCTCTTGTCCCCTTCGAACTTTTGAGCAGATTTAGCACAAAACCCGTCCCTGTGTGTGTGTTTCACCCTCTGTTCTGTGTTTGTCCATCCCTTCAGGAACCAGTGAAGACCTATTCCAGGACTCTGAGGGGCGGGAGGGATCTGAGCCAATTGAAGAACATCAGTTTTCAGACCTAGAAGAATCTGACGATGATGATGACAACGAAGATGAGGAAGACGAGGAGGAAGAGGAGAGCCAAGATGAGCCACCTTTAAAGTTGTCGGAAGGCAAACCTGCCACCCTCCCGCTGCACTCTTCAGGTGGCTCTCCATCTTCTCAAGAGGAAGGCACCGAAATAGCGTCATCCTTAGCCCAAGAAACTGTTTCCAGCAGCCAAAAAGCAGGTGAAGAGCAGCAGGGCTCCTCCTCGGGGCTGGAAACCAGGTGGTCAGCAGACAGCAGCGACATTGCCGTGTGCCACAGTTTCTTGAGTCTCCACAGACCAGCTTTGACCTGCACCGAGCAATTGGCTTCTGCTGAAAGAGAGTCTGTCACAAGGCCCCAGATGTCCTTAGTTATGGACCTGTCAACCTCCACGGACACCTCCCCAAGAAGAAGGTGGTCTCCGAGTCAGGACTCCGGCAGAGGTGCTGGCAGCAGCCGACCAATGCTGGCGAGAAAGCACCTGTTAACCAAAAACGAAACTTCGCCCAAGCGGTTTTCGCCGCCCGGAGAGCTGCCTCCCCTCCGGTGCCTGTCTCCAGGGAGAGGGCTGTCTCCTGGCCAGCGAGTCTCTCCCAGGAGGGAGGCGTCTCCACTGAGGTGTGTGTCACCGAGGCTTGAGCTGTCACCCAGCCGGCATCTTTCCCCCCGAGCAGAGCTGTCCCCGCGGTCCTACCTTCCACCAGAAGGAGAGGTCTCCCCTGTGAGGCGCTCGTCGCCGAGCAGAGAGATGCCATCGGTCAGATATTTGTCGCTGAAGAAGGTCCTGTCCCCAGGCTGTTCGGAGTCACCGAGGTATCCGTCCCCCGGGAAGGAGGACTTGCCTGGTACGAGCAAATCAGCAGCAGATGACAAAGTTCAAAGCTCATATCAAGCCCAGCACGGGATATTGTCTTCGATGCCTCTACCTCACAGGTTCTTTGGCAAAAACGTACAGCTCTATGAGTCCAAGCTGGTAAGTTCGAGCCCCTCTTGCGTTCTAGTCCCCGCGATACGTTCTCTGATATGTTTTCTAATGAAGGTTGCAATGCAGGAGTGCACGGTGACTGTGGCACAGGTAACCCAGAGAAAAGCGACAGCGGACAGCAATAGCTCTTGCACCCATTTCAGTCCTGATCATCTCAGTTGAACAGAAATCAGGTTGTCCTTTCTCCAAGAGGGTATTTACACTCCCGAGCCAAGCAGCCTCCTGCTGACACACGCAGGAAGATGACAGCTTCGTAGTGACTAATTGTCACTAAGAGGCTTCTTTTCCTTTTTCCTGGGAATTTCACACCCATTCCTGAGATTTCACCAGCTGGGGTGAGGCTGGGACCGTTGTTTCACTGGTCAGTGGCCCAAACCAGATCTGAGCTGGTCATTGCTGACTCGTGGGCTGTGTGCGTATGGAGCCAGCGCTGCTGGATTAACTGCTGAGAAATGTTTGTTTGGGCATCTCTGATTTCATCTCGCTTCTCTCTTCAGCACAAAGAGGTGTTACCGCTGGGTCCAGAAACTTATTTAATCTCTCTGCTGGACGTATCAAATCCTATGAGTAAAGGAAAATTGCATGTTCCTCCCACCGCTACAGGCAAATTAGACGTCGGGTCTGGTGGGACGTTTCCCGTTTCTGCTGAAGTGCCTGGCCCGCCTGTGCTTTGTGCTGGTGACCGTGAAATTCGGGTGCTGGAGTGGCCCTGCTGGGAATGGTGTGAGGAGAGATGGAGCCCCCGGGGCTGCGCGGGAGGAGAGCGGCTCCGTGCCCCTGGAGAGCCGGGCACGGCCGATACCGACCCAGGTCTTCTCCAGGAAAGCCGCGTTGCCCAGCGTGCGTTTCTTCCGTGACTATGATAACGTACCATCGTTTGGTGCCGCCTTCCCTCTGCTTTGCACTATGGATGCTTGCCTTACCTTCTCCAGGCCTGTCCTTAGTTTTAGGTCCAAAATTTTGCTTACTTTGTTGCTATTTCTCTTTCTTGGCAATTAACTTTTTGTGGTGAATCTCAGGGCTTTGGACACCCCAATCCTTCACCTCTAAAGCATCCCTGTCAGGAAAACCACCTACTGCCACCATTTGTAGCAAATCCTCTAAGCTCCCTAGTCCACAGTGGGACATAGTGTTGTATACTCCTGCCCATTCATACCTTTTACCTGAAGCTCACACACATTCCTTCTTGTTCCGTTTTCCTGCTCTTATGCACCCAAAGTCACCACTGTTGCTGTGCTCACGTGTCTCCAACGCAACAATAAAGACCCCAACAGGAAACTTTCCATTTACCAGCGATGGACAGCTGGGCTTTCATAGCAAAATTACATTCTCAATAAGGCTACAAGAGACAGAATTGTGGATTTATCAGATCCCAAATGGAGCTCTGTGCTCAAAACTGGTGCCCTATACATTGTTTAGAACCTTGGAGGCCATCACAGCTTAGCTCAGCTTAGTCCGTCCATCGGGCCCGAGCGTGACCGTCTCTTCCCCCGGCTCCTGCAGTAGTGGCCTCTCCTTCTGGTGGCTGTTGCACCATTGAGATTACTTGTTTGGGGGTTTCCTGGCATCCCTATAGTGATTTTGCCAAGACTTCATGTGGATAAGTGAGATTTAGCAAGGGTTTGGGCTTGTAGCTGCTGACCAAGGTTACACTGTCTTGAGCGGCTCTTGCTTCTTTCTCTTCTTTTCTCGTTTGCTGCTTTCCTCTGTCGCCTCTTCATGGAGATCCAGCTCGCTGGGTCAGGCAGTTCTCCATCATCCTACAAGGGAATATGCTCTCCAGTGAATCCTCAGATTTTGTAGCTGACCCCATCTTAACGGAAAGCTGATCTCACTTTCTGTTGCTTCCTCTTCTCGCGAGTCCTGTTTAGGGGTTTAGTTATAAGCTCATCACTAATTAATCCATTTCTGTTTAGCCACATATCTCTCCATGATGTACATTAGAAACTATGTGAAGCACCAAGAGAGAAAGAGGAAAAGGTAAAATCGTAGGGTCTTGACCCGTGATTTGTACAGACCACACCGTGAGGGTGGTGGGGGCCGCACTGCTGGGTGTGCTTTGGTCAAACAAGAGTTAACGCTGTCATTCGGTCCAAAGCATCCTTGCGATGAGCAGCTGTGAGGGTGTAGTGATGCTGTAGCAAAGTACAGTAAAAATAAATAACGCTCTTTTGGGTGGTCAGAAACCCCGTGTACTGAAAGGGATCCAAAGCGACGTGGACGGCAGGAATCACTGGTGTCCTCTGCCAGGGTCTCAGGGGCAAGTCTGATGATAGCACGAAGGGTAACAGTTTTGAGCTAAAAGAGGGGAGATTCAGACTAGATATAAAGAAGACGTTTTTTACAATGAGGGTGATAAAACACTGGCCCAGGTACCCAGAGAGGTGGTGATGAACCATCCCTGGAGACACCCCAGGCCAGGCTGGACGGGGCTCTGAGCACCCTGAGCTGGTGAAGATGTCCCTGTCATGGCAGGGGGGGCACTGGGGGGCTGGGAAGGTCCTTCAACCCAAACTATTGAATGATTTTATAATGATCCAAGCCTGAACCAAAGCCCTGGATATTTGCCCCAGGAGACCATGGGCATATTTGTACCCAGACAGCAAACGCTGTGGGTTGTTTTGCTCCTTACCTTCAAGGTTTGGGGGTCCAAGTGTTCCTCGGTTGATTGATCTCTCTCAGATTAGAATAAAATAATAACAAAACCAGTCCTTATAGTGAACATTAATGACGCTAATGCCGTAACTTGTACGTTGCACTGATTCAGCTGTTCCTTTTCCCTCTCTGGTGCAGAAGATAGAACCACGAAGCCCAACGCGCTCGCCCGGCGTCACAGAGCCCGTCTGCTCCAGGCCCTTGCAGGCTCCTCCCGAGATGCAGCTCCACGCTCCCAGCCGCGGCGGGGACAACGTCTTCAGCCACCTCCCATTGCATTCGCAGCAGCTCACGAGGACGCCGTATCCTATGATTCCCATCGGGGGCATCCAGATGGTCCAGGCGAGGCCCAGCACCCACCCCAGCTTGGTGCCCGGTTCGGTCGTGTCCCTGCAAGCCGGATACTTCGCCTCTGGTGGCAGCAGCTTCGTGGAGTCCAGCCGCGCGCCCCAGAGGGACGAGGACCCGCCGGTCCCGCCGGAGCCATCGTCGGCGTCCGTCTCCCCGGTCGCAAAGGTTTCCAAATACACGCTGTCCCCAGAGCTTACGAGCAGCGGGTACTTAGAAGAGAAAACGAGGACTAGTGAGCTTCAGCAAAAGACAGACCAGGAGGAATACAGGGTAAAAACGTTGGCGGAGTCCAGCCGCGCGGAGCAGGCGGCCCCGGGCAGCCCCGGCGCCGCCCACGAGCACTCTCCAAAGCCTTCGACGAGCGGGGAAGAACCCTCGAAGAAAACGGGCAAGAAGCAATCCGGCAGCTCCAGCACCTGTTTGGAATCGTCCTGCACTTTCATCTCAGCGCCCCCCTCGCCGCCGCTGGACCGGAGCAGCAGCACCGGCTGCCTCCCGGAGCCGCCGGCCGGCCGCCCGCACGCCCAGCCCGCGGGCCGCAGGAGGAACCTCTCCGGGGACCCCGGGGGCCCCCCCAGGGCCGGCAGCCTCGAGCACGCAGATGTAGGTCAAACTCAACACAAGGTGGATGAAAACACGGGAAGTACTTAAGCCCCCGCCATCCGTTCCACCTTTAGGCTTCCTATGTAAAATCAACAGACATTTTCAACACTATTTCCTTTAGTATAATCATCGCTATACGGAGCACTCTAGTGAATGACCAAACCCATGGAAGATTCCTGGTTTTCTTTGTCCCAGTCTGGTATTATCTCCACATGTATGCAGTTACTTGTGCCTTTTTCTATACCTTTTGTTGCTTGAAATGTACAAAGATGTTTGAGGCTGTGAATATTTTTTTAGAGTTTTTTGGAAAGGGGTTTGTTAGACCTTGTCTTTTTTGCCATTTCGGTGTGCGTTCTTATGGGCCTGAGAGATGCAGAAAGGAAAGGGTTAATTAAGCATTTTAGGAGGAAGAAGATGCACTGAGAACAAAAACAAAACAGAAAAACTTTTTTTATATTGATTAAATGATTAAAAAAGAAAACAAACCAAACCCTTGCTCCTGTGTACAGAAGTTTATGATTCGTATTTATTACAGGCTTTATTTAATTCTTGCCAAGTGCTTGGTTTTTGGTTTTTTCCTTGCATCCCTCGGGTTGCCTATGGTTGTGCTTTAAAGAGTTGAGACTGCTTTACATTTGAGAAACGTGTTTACCCTGAACTTGTCAATGAAAGTAGCACTTCCTCGAGCAGGGGGAGGCTCGTGCGCAGCGAGAGAAATCCCTGCCGGAGAGAGAAAGCGAAGCCCGAGCGTCCTCCCTCCTGCCGACCCCAGCAAAGCACTTTTCTAAAAAGGGACAAAAAAGCAGGTTCTTCTTCAAAGCTTTCCCTGCAAGAACACAGAATGTATCGAATGTAGCCCCGGGAACGGTGTCTCTCGCTGGACGAGCCGGCTCCTGCTCGCTTTAACCCTCCCGCCCCGCTCTATGATGCGCCCGCGCCGCCCCGCACGCCCGCCCGCGCCCGACAGCCCCGCGGCCCGGCCGGGGTCGCTCCGCCAGCCGCCTCCTCCGCCTCCCGCCGCAAGGACGCTCGGCCTTGCAACCGTGTTCCCCCGCCGTGGTTCTGCAGTGGCAGACGAGCTCCGTCCATCAGTCAGTCCCGCTCGCTCCGTCCGTCAGTCCCGCTCGCTCCGTCCATCAGTCAGTCCCGCTCGCTCCGTCCGTCAGTCCCGCTCGCTCCGTCTGTCAGTCCCGCTCGCTCCCGCCGGGTTCCGCTCCCCGCAGGTCTGCGCGCCCGCCGCCCCCCGTCTTATGTTAATTTAATTTATTTATTTAAACACAGCGTGGCGACCGTCCCTACGGTGCAGGCGCGATGATGCGGAGTGGTCGGTGTTTGCAATCAGCCGCTCGTGCATGCACAGTGATTTCTGTGACGATCCGTGGCGGAGCAAAGGCCTCTACTGCCCATAGATACCAAATACAGAGAGAGCCTGGAGCGGCTCCTCTGTCGCGCTGACGTGCAGTTTAAAATGCAGATGTTGGCAGCTGTTTGCCCTGTGGACAGCAGGCCCTGCGCTGCTTCAGAGGCTCTACTGCTCTATGGAATCTGTACAAACCTCTTTTTTTTTAGTTAAAAAAAGAAAATATATAACTATTGAACCAGCGGAGCGGTTCTTTCTGCTTTCAGAGCTGCTCCGCTTTATCGGGTACGTAATACGCTTTTTAAAAAAAATTAAAACTTAAAAAAAAATCACATAAAACCCTAACCGAGAACACATTTCCTTGCCAGACTTGATGAGCTGCGAACTGTTCCCGTTTCACGGGCAAATAAGATCATTTTTTTAATAATCTTCTGTGATTATTATATTTTTTTTGCTTTTCTTGTAAAGGGAATTAAGTACAAAAGAAGATATCATGGAAATAACATTAAGGCTGTGACACTGACCAAAACAAGGTCCAGAACCCATTTATACCTTAATTAGCACTTTGATCGAGTTTCCCTTCTTCCCGTCTCCCCCCGTTTGGCCCCAGGCCTGGGAGCTCGGCTCAGCTGAACCCTCAGTGCGGCTCTTAAGCACCAGCCTAAATCCCACTCAGGCTTTAAGCGTCTGCTTAGTATCAAGATGCTCGGCCAGGGCCGGCGTGAGCATCCCTGGAAACCATCCGCCCCATCTAGTGACAGTTTGGACTTTCCTGCCTTCTGCCACTGTCCCCCCGCTTGCCCTCGTCATGCTCTTAACATTATTCCAAGGTAGCTTTTTGTATTTAATTTATATATATATATATATATATATATTGAAATTGTACATAAAGAAAAATAGCGCAGCAGCCATGCACTCAGCATCCTGGTTTTGTTAGGTGCATTTGACACGAGCTTTGGGCTAGATCAAATTTGCTCGGCTTCTTTCCGTAACCATTTTAATCCTTGACCTGCTGATACTTTGCATGTTTTGCCTTTGTTTTTTTTTCCTCCCTCTGTCATTTCTGAACAGAGGGGAAAAAAAAGAACAACAACAAAACCCAGGAGTCATTACATTGGTTTTGTTGCTGTGGTTTATTTTTGTTATTATTATTATTATTATTTCTTAGAGCTTTGCCGGCAGCTCCAGATGAGTTGGAGCTTTCAGCATCGCGGCTGCAGAGCATCCGCTGGCGGCTGGTGCTGCGTGCGACCGTCCGACCCCGCCACCCGCGGCCAAACGGAAGGATCGGGGTGAGGAGTTTGGGAACTGCCCCCCGAGGGGACCCCGTACACGTCACCCGGCGCCGCGGGGCGGGGGCCGCTGGAAACTCAGGGGATGGGCAAATAGAGACCCCAAGGCTGCTCCGTCTCCAGCCGCCGCGGCTCCTCCGCGGGACGGCGGGGGAGGCTCTGGCCGGGGTGAAATGGTGCTTCATGTTATACCTAACGGGCGCAATACGGCCTATTGCATAGGCAAAAGGGATCACAAAAATCAATATTTAAGGGCTAATTCTCACACAGACCGCTCAGAGCTCGGCGGGAAGGGCGTCCTCCTCCGCGCCGCCACCAGCATCTCCGCCTGCGGGCAGGGCGGGTGTCCCCAGCCCGGCTGCGGGATCCTGGGTGACCCCGTGCCGGTCGCGTCCCCCCGCTCCTCGCGCTCAGCCCAGGGACGCAGCGGCTCCAGCCGTGTCCATAGGGCTGCGTGTTACCGACGGTCCAGCCGTGTCCATAGGGCCGTGTGTTACCGACGGTCCAGCCGTGTCCATAGGGCTGCGTGTTACTGACGGTCCAGCCGTGTCCATAGGGCCGCATGTTACCGACGGTCCAGCCGTGTCCATAGGGCCGTGTGTTACCGACGGTCCAGCCGTGTCCACAGGGCTGCGTGTTACCGACGGTCCAGCCGCGTCCATAGGGCTGCGTGTTACCGACGGTCCAGCCGTGTCCACAGGGCTGCGTGTTACCGACGGTCCAGCCGCGTCCATAGGGCTGCGTGTTACCGACGGTCCAGCCGCGTCCATAGGGCTGCGTGTTACCGACGGTCCAGCCGTGTCCATAGGGCCGTGTGTTACCGACGGTCCAGCCGTGTCCATAGGGCTGCGTGTTACTGACGGTCCAGCCGTGTCCATAGGGCCGCATGTTACCGACGGTCCAGCCGTGTCCATAGGGCTGCGTGTTACCGACGGTCCAGCCGTGTCCACAGGGCTGCGTGTTACCGACGGTCCAGCCGTCGCTGGTGGCCGCCGTTCCCACCCGAGCGCCCGTTGGGCTCCCCGTGTCACGCTCGGTGAAAGCTGTTTGCGGGTCACAGCTTTTAATGTCACTCGGGGTGTCTCTTCTGTCTGCAGAATAGGAGTGATAAATCCTGATGTACCTCCCGCGGGGCTGGCTGGGTTTGGCTGTACCGATGCTTTGCGGAGCGGTTGGCAGTATTATTCGCAAGAGAATGTATTTATTAATAATGCAAATAGGCAAATGAAAAAACCAAAGCCCAGCCCTTCCTTCTCATTAGCAGGTGGAAATAAAATCCCCTGCTTTTCTTCTGGCAGAGGGTCTGTAAATGTATAGTCCGTGAGGGCAAGTGGCTCCCAGAGACCGGCTGCTCCTCGTTGTTATGGTTAATCAGCCAAAACCCTACTCAGATATTTCCCTCCCTATTAAGCTGTTTGTGTAGCTCCCCTGATCGCAGGTACTCATGGAAACGAATGCTCTGGCATCCAAGAAACCATTCTGCATGGAGGACTTGGCCCCTGCACTTAACTCCTTGAACCAGCCGTTAAGTACCAAACCTTCTATCCAGAGCTAATAAAACCCTTGTACGTTGGCTTAAGCTTAAGCATTTCTGGAGTTTCGGTAACTTCTTTGTGCTTAAGCGCGAGTTCAGCTGCTTCCATCGCGGTCACAGGGCTCGGTGTCCTGCAGAGCTCGGTGTCCTGCAGGGCTGCGCAGCCCGCGGGTGGAGGAGCGGGCGGTTGGCTCCCGAATGACCCCGTGCCGTGCAGCCCGTCTCTGTCGCTCTCACTATCCACAGGTTGTTGGCTGGATACCGGGAACGCGGCAGGAAACGCTTAAAGCTGCGACTTTACAGCCTGTGACCGGGAAATGTGGTTCATCACCTGCTCCCAATGGGGACGTGTCCGCCCTGGTGTCCGTAGGGTCGCTGGTAAAACCACCCGCCCCGTTGGACCCGCTGGCTGTACCGGGAGCGCTGGGTCCATCCCGGTGCTGGGCTGGAGGTGACACCATCGGGGCGATGCGGGTGACCCGGCCGCCCCATCGCTCTGCTTTCCCCTCCACCAAAAAAACCCACAAAGTTGGTTTTTCCCCCTAAGCCGGCGTTCCCTTTTCCCTGGTTTTTGCTCTAAACCCACTGAAACAGCCCCTGAACAAGCAATACACTCGCTCACACAGAAGTCACTCGAATGATTCCAATTCTCACACAAAATCCTGGGTAATTTGATCTAGCCCTTTGCTGCTGCTCTTGCAATTGTTTTCCATTTGCTGAATTGATTTCATCACGTGCTTTTCTTTTTTAATTTCCATCTGTTGCACAGTATTTACCAATAAAACCATTCTGTAAATTATTGACAAAAAAAGAATCAGTCCTGATGGCATAAACCCAATCTGTTTGCATTACTGAGATACGATGGCACTTACGATCACTTTAGTAAATGTAATGTAAAGAATAATAATAATAATAATGTGTACGCAAATTTAATATACATGGTCTCATGTAAGATAAATATCTGCCTTTTTTTCTAAAAGGTGTATGTATTCTGTAAGTGGAATAGTCTGTAGAAAGTTTCTATATGTTCTTAAAATGGCAATACATTCCAAAAAGGTTCTGTAAATATGTACAGAGGACAATGTAATTTGGTAGTTTTGCCTGTAATTTTATTTTCACTCTGGTTTCTACACTTGCATCTTGCAATGTCTGTATGGTTATATCAGTGCAAAAAATGCAGGTAAAAGCACAGTCTGATGTAAAAACAAAAAAAAAGGCAACAAAAAAAACCACACAAAAATGAAAAGAAAAAAGAAAAAATACTCAGTATTTGATGTTTGTGACCCTTATTGTAAATGACATCTGTACTGTGAATGAGAAGTTTTTACAAGTATAATATTGCCTTTACTACCGCTCAGATTGTCTGCTCGGTCTGAGCGTATTTTTAAAAAAATAGCATGTTGGAATAAATTTTAAAGTCCCAACATATTCCCCCGCGCGCCTGGCGGTCTCTGATTTCCATGGGGAGCCCGATCCGGCCGAGCGGTGCAGCGCTGGTCCCGCTGGGCCGGCCCGGCTGCGGGCGGAGAGCGGCTCCGGCACAAACACCACCCAAATACGTGGGTTTGCAGTGTTTGGTCCCCGCGGCGCAGAGCGGGTGAGGCGGAGGGAGGTGGTGGGTGCTCCGGCGCCCTGCGGGGCCGCACTGACCTCGGCGCTCTGATCGCAGAGCCGGGAGCATCATTGCGTTTGCTTTTATAAGAGGTGTCCGTGCTTGCTGGATCCCCCAAGCCCAGGATGCTGTTGGATCTTTGCAGCGCTCACTGTTCCTTCATTTATTCATCGCTAGGAGGAGTTTATCGGTGCCCAGCACTCAGCTGGGGACCGTGTCCCTGCCCGGTGCCTCAGTTTCCCCAGCCGCAGGCAGCAATGGTGGTTTCCTCGTAAGGCTGGGACAGAAAAAGGCGTTTGCAGCAGCAAGGCCTGAAGCTGCTGGGCTCTGCGAGCCGTCTCCAGGGGTCTCGTGCTGTAGAGCTCAGCAGGCTCTGGGTGGCGGGTGCTGCGCTCTGCTCCGGGGGTTTCCCACTCTTGTCCCTGCCCCAACACTCCCCTTGGTGCGGTAGAAGCGGGTCCAACATTTCAGTCTGTGCATCCAAAAAGGCTCGCTGGGCCCTTGGAGATGTGTGGGGGTCAGGTCCTGGGGAAGATTCGGTCCCTTATTGCCCTGATAACACCTTGTACGTTCCTTTCTGGTGGTTGAAGGCGAGGAGCGCTGGCTGGAGGCCGCGGGATGGTGACGTTTGTTCCAGATGCGCTGCCAGCCCCTCCAGCGTGTGCTTGAGCCACTGAGAAGAGCAATGATTTTTCCTTAAATAATAATAGTTTCTCCAGTGCTTAAAACCAGAGACACTTTAAAGGCAGCCAGAGCTGTCTGGAGAGCGCTGCAGCTAAACCCCACTAATCTCCCAGACCTGGAACCAATTTGGTTTACACAGATCTCCAGAGTGGCTCCAATTAATCAGTGTCCCAAGAAATTCCTTCCCCCTAAAGAGTCTTTGTTTTCTAGACGCGGAGACCAGACGTTTCCCTCCCTGGGAAGCCAAATGGAGTATCCAAAGATCAAGAACCCTTTGGCTGGTGTTACGGATCGGTCACCCCACGGGAAACGCACCGTGCGAAGGAGCCAAGGTTTGAAAACGCTGCGGGAAGTTCAAGCCAATGCTTCTCTCTGGTAGGCTGAGATTTCTGCTGTTCTTTTGAAATATCCAAGTTCCCGGTGCACTGGTGTCTCCTTCTCCCCAGCCGCTCTTAATTCCTCTTATCACCAGTCCTGTATGAGCATCACGGGCACAAAAGCACCTTCAGGAATCTTCACTCGTTGACCTCCCGTAGGGCTCTTGGCTGAAAGGGAAATGGATTATCCAGCCAGGGGGTGGGTTTTAGCTGCACCATGTTGGAAGGTGTTGCCCAGCGTTACTACTGGAAAGAGCTGATGAGCTCGTGTGGAGCGGGCAGGATGGCTTTCATAGAAACTCACATGAGCTGCTTTCAGTCCCTGCCCAGCCTGCACAACGAGCTGCTGGCGCGGGAGGGACGGAGGAGGGACGGGCCTGGGGCCGGGATGAAGGGGTCCCTGCAGGGACATGCAGCGGGACTGGAGCCAAGGTGGCCACCAGCAATTGGTCCAGCCTGCCAAGAAGTTTTTTGGTTGATTCTGGTTTTGCTTTTCCACACTAGCATTGGTGCAAAGGGCCGTGGTCGGTAGAGACCCTCAAGCTCACTGAGTCCAACTATAACCTAATTCTAGCACTACCCCATGTCCCTGAGAACCTCATCTCCATGTCCAACCCTCCAGGGATGGCGACTCCACCACCGCCCTGCGCAGCCTGTTCCAGGGAACGATTTTTTCCTAATATCCAATCTGAACCTTCCCTGGCGCAGCGGGGGGAGCGGGGAGCTCACCCTCCTCCCCACGGCAGCCAGATGGTTTGGGGCCGGGGGCCGGTGCGTTGTCCCCCGAGGAGGTGTTTGTGCTGGCGGGGCTGGCGCGGCCGCCACGGGCTGATGCTCGTTGTTATGACAACGGGAGGAGGCTGCTGAGCGCCGAGCGGAACGAGGAAGGGAAGGAAAGGGATGGCAGCGGGGAAGTGTGAGCCAGCAAGGGCACGGGGCTGGTGTGCAGGACGAGGGCGGCCCTGGGGGTGCAGCCGTCGCGGGGCTCCAGGCGGCAGAAAAAGCCATGGCTGTTGCTAACAGCAAACTTCTCTTCCCAGTGCTTTTATATATCTGACTGGAGACCTGATGAGCACTGAGTTGGTGTGTGATTTAATGAGTTGAACTCCAAAGCTGCTGTTTCAACACCTAATTCACTCATCTGGACTAATAACTGAAATGGGTGACTTTTTTATTATTATTATTTCCTTCTAGCAATTTATTATTTACCCCGTTGCCTTGCAGCTCCTAATTTAATAAGCGCAATAACCCAAGGGTGCTGCTTCAGGAAGGAGAAGAAACTGTGAAATCCTACAGTCCCTCCTATGAGCTGCTTTGGTGGATACGAGAGATCCCATTATAACATTTCAAGCCCTTCATGCCGTTGGTAAGTAAGAATCCGTTGTGCTGTGCACCGTCAGGCAGCCTCTGTCTCCAACACGTGCCAGAGGCTGCTGCAATGGAAGAACAGCAACGCGCATCCCGTCCAGGCAGCGAGGCTCAACTTTTGGGTCTCCCCTCTCTTTGCCAGGGGTGTGCACGAGGGACCCATGGCCTTGTCCTCGCCCGGTTTCTTCCCATAGGTTAAAAACCCTCTCTGCTTTCCAGCAGCACTGAGGCATAAATTCCAGAGGGTGACTTTTGGTTGAGGGACGATCCAGGACAGGGGTTCCCAGGTCCTCGCAGGGACGTGCAGGCAGCGCTGGGTGCGGGGGAGGCCCAAAGCACATTGCAGTTCTTAACCTCCATCTGCCCAGCAAGCAAGATAAATAAGAGATCTTTCCGCCCTTGCATTGCACCGACAGTTTCTGCGCTGCTGGATCATCGAGAATTGCCCGTGTGATTTTTCTGGCTTCATCCCACCTGAAGCATCCTCCAAGTCACGCAGCTCGCTGGGTCTCGGGTTATACCAGTCGGGAGCAATCTGAGCCGAGCTGTCTCCCTGAGACACTCCTCAAGCGTGGTTTCTCTGAGCTGTTGCATTCAGACATGCTTGAAGCACCATCCGCGGTGCTCGTCATCACCACCGTCCTTCCCCTTCCACATTCCTCATCCCTGGGTTTCAAAGCACTTTTACAGGCATTCAAGAGCTGTTCTCCAGAGCCCCAGAGGCTGCGGCTAAACCCAGCTTGCTCTGAAATGTTCCCGCTGTTGCTGTGGTACCAGGAGGAGCTCGCACCGGCCGCTGGCCTTTTCATTACAGCCTGAACCTGGGGTGCAGGGGTTGGGTCATTTCACAGGTAAAGCGCCGAGCCAGAGATGTGGCTGTGCTGGGATCTTTCCGCTGGCCGCTGGCAGAACAAGGGCTGCTGCTTGGGATTCATCATCTCTTCTGGCAAACTCACATCCTCCGTTCCTGCACTCACACCATTCTTCCCCACGACTTATTCATCCTTTGGGCACTGGCCGTGCTTTTTGCCAATGTGCAGTGCTGAAAGTATTATGGTGTTTCGTAGCCTGTCCATTAATCAAGCCACTCTGCAGAAGGGGAAAATCCTAATAAACCTGCAGCAGATTCCCCTGCTGCTAATTAACATTCGATCTATTTTCCTCTGGTTTTAAGTGGGAAAATAGCAATGATCCTAGCTTGTGCTCCAAAGAGCCACATTCCTGGTCCATGAGCTATTCCCAGCAGATAGCTCTGAGAGCATCCAAGGCAAAAACGCCGCTCGGTTTTCCTGCCTGGAGCGCACAATGAGAAGGGGCTGCATTTCCCATTTTGTTCTGCTGACGATCGAAGCCAACAAAAATTGCGGCCAGACCTTGATTTTAGAGATGGGCGGGGAGGGACCTGTCGGGGCTCCAGACACGGGGCTGGGCGAAGCCAGGTGGCAGCACAAGCCACCCTGGGGCCTGGGGTGCATCGAGGGGACCGTGGCACTCGGGAAACAGGAATCTGCACCCAGACCTGGGTTCCTGTCACAGGCTTCCTTCATCCTCTTCATCCTCCCCCTTGCTTGACTAAGGATGCTCACAGCCCTCCCCAGTAACCATCTGTGGCCCTCGGCCCTCAGTCCCAAACCTGTGACGCCCCCTTCCCACTGCATCCCTGCGCTCACCTCCAGCCAACCCTTCAGCAGCGCCACCTCAGCAATGAACTCCATTTCCCACCAGCCCTGCAGCAGAACAGCTGAAATCACACCAGTCATGGCCATCCCCAGTGCCACCAGTGTCCACCCAGCTCTCGCCATGCTGGCCGTGTTTGCCCGTGTTTCTGCAGAGCAGTGGCGATGGCATCGGAGCCGCTGGCATCCCAAAGGCCAGTGTTTCCCAGGCCGGTTGCCGCTGTCCTGGGGCACGAGGATCCCCGGTGGCTCTGTAGGGTTCGCAGCCTGCGTGCGCCCTCCGGCCCCGTCGTGGCTGCTGTCGCACGGCTGGATGGTCCTACAGTGGTGATGGGAGGGGAGCGGAGTGCTGACAGATGGTATTAAAATGAGCTCGCAGCAATGAAACATGGAGAGATTGGATTAGCGCGGGTGCGGGTGCTCATGCCAATTACTGCTGGAGCGCAGCCCCGCTCCTCGCAGCCCCGCACCGGGCAGGTGTGCTCGGCAAAGATTTCTCTTTAAGAGAAATTAATGATTTTTCTCGAGCGCTCTCGTCTCTTTAATTAAATTGCCTCGGGAAGCTGTCAGTCAAGCCGTACGAGTTGCAGTCCTGCTGCCAAGCAGCCATTCGGTCAAATGAGCATTTTGTGCTCGTGATACTTGTGAAGGAGCCGCAATTACCGTTAGTCCCCGCGGGGGTGGCGTGGGGAGCAGGGCTGTCTGGAGGCGCCCCTGGGCCTCAGACTGGCGCTGGAGCCCAGCTCATGGTGAAGAGCATCACCCTGGAGAAGAAAAGACCCTCACGGGCTCAGCTGCTCCTGCGGGCACCGCCGAGCCTGGCACGCACAGGAGAAAAGGGTTTGAGGCCAGATGGAAGCAAGGATTCGGTCTTGGGCTTCGCTAGATGTTCCTCTAGCCCAAGCCACGTCACAGCATGTGACAGGTGTCCCTGGTGAGCTCCGGTTCTCCCGTCTGCCCTCATCCACAGCCCGGGCACTGCGTTACAGAGCTGAGAAGCCCCCGGACTCTCTCCTCATTGATAATTATATTCCTCCAAATAGAGCAGGACCCCTTCCAGCTCCCTTTAGCCCAGCAGCAGCCCCAGCCTGCTCGTCCTCTGGGTCACCCGAGCTGGGGGGCAGGTTGGGAGCCAGCGGGGAACGGGAGCAGGAGGAGGAAGATGCCCCTCTCTGCTCTCTCTGTCCTACAGCCACATCCCAGCTCCCTGGGGTATCAGCTGAGGGGTCAAAACAAGCTTTCTGTTGCCCTAAGAGGGGGCGTTTGGTGTTGGTTACACCACAGCGGATACCACCGTCCTTCCTCCTAAACCCCCTGCCTGGAGCAGGGGGCAGGAGTCATTTTCAAGGCTTCTCTCCCCAACATGCTTCCCCGCTTCATTTCAGCAAATCCCACCCATGGAACACAAATCACAGCGCTCAGCTCCATAAGGAAAGGCAGATCCCCGAATGACTGACACGGGGGTGAATGTGGCGCAATGTCAATCCGGAGCAGAAACAAGGCTCTGGCCCCAGCAGGGCTGCTCCGGACCCGCTCCCGGCGTTGCATCAGCCGCCCGGCGCTGCGGCAAAGCTGCGGCCGGCGCCGCTTGGCACCGGCTCCGCGAGGCTCGGGCGCTGAATTGTGCGTGTCCACCGAGTGCCATCTAGTGGGATTGCATTTTATTAGCCATATTTCCCTAAAGCTGTATTTCCTTATAAAAAGTGTGGCGTTGTGCATAGGTTTGATGCATGTTCGAGAGGACAAAACTAATTAATGCAAATGTTTCCTATCACGCACTGTCCCAGCAGCTCCTTTCCAATTGTGTTTTTGCATCTTCCTTCCTTGCATAATGTCTGCATTTGTCTGGCACACTCTCCATCTTGATTTGAGTGGAAGCTCCACAAGGAAAATATTGCATGTTTTCACTTGCATTTAAAGGGCCCCGTAAGTCAGCGGTGCTGCGGGGTGGGGAGGTGCTGGGAGACGTGGAGCCTCTTGTGAGAGACCCGACAGAAATGATTTTAAAAACATATAGCGGAATAACTTAATCATTCTGCCTACTCTAGAACTGTGGTGGATGGCTGATATATTCCTGCTATTGAAAGAGGTAAGACTTGGCAAAAGAGGTGCTTCTCCTTCCACCCTCTCTTTGTGCTGAAGGCTGAAGTCTTGAAAACCAGGAAAGAAAAAGAACAGTTTATCAAAATCTATAATCAAAAATTTATCCTAAATTTGTACTTTCTTTAAAACGAAGTTATAAAGCTGGGGCTGCCAGAGTGACGCTATGTCCGTTACCTTTTGTGGGTCCAGTGAGGTTCGCTATCAGAGTGCCAGTCCTAGAAAACGTTAATCATATTTTACTCATCCCTTACTCAAATCACCGCCCACAAATGATTTATCTGAGGAAGAGCTGAGTAAAGCCCTGAGAAGCTGATAACGTAAAACGGTAGATACGTAGCTATCTCCCCAGCTTTATTTGCACACTCGTCATCAGGATATCCAAACAAAGCCTGGATTTGCACCCCCACTGCGCCCAGGGATGGGTGGCAGCATCAGACCCAGGTAGCCCATGGTGTAGCTGGGCAATGCTTTGGAGGGTGGATCCGGGTCACCATGAGCTGTCTCTCCGTGGCATTTCTCTGTTCTGTGTCCTACCCAGCATGGCCCCATGCAAGGGAGGGAGAGGAAAGCTTCATTGAATCTCAAACCCAGTTGGAGGTTTGGATTCCCAAGTGGGATCATTGGGCTTGGAAACATTTAGTTTGGCTCTGGCTTTTGTCTCCGGACTTTTGGCTGCCATCGGGCTCTCTCATCTGCTGTAATTCATCCTCACATAGTCCTGGTGCCCGGGGGAGCCTTGCTGTGAAACGGCTCCGTGTTTATTCATGGGATCAGCCTGTCACTCCGCTCAGGCCATTCCTGCTCATGTTTCTCTTGTAGGGGAAGAAAAGAACAGTTGTTTAATTTATTCCAAGTGAGCTCCCCTGTTCAGTGATGCTGATGATAACGATGCCATCCAGATAGGGGGAACAGCCACATCCTGCAGGTGTGAGGCACCACCAACCTACCACCACCGCTGCTTTGGGGCAGCCAGCAGTGTCCTGGAAGGTCATCACCTGAAATCATCCTGCCTGTTCTGAAAATTGTACCCAGGAGCAATGGGGCAGTGGGATGCCACAATCAAAGGGAAAAGATCCTGACTGCTGAGGTTGATTTGGGGATTAAGGACTTCATGGTGCACTCCATCCATGGTGGGCCCACAGCAGTTGTCATGGTCCATTGTCATCTCTCCAGGAGAGCTGGGCTTGTGAGTGGGGTTTGAATTTGAGGCTGGCTCAGGCTGTTGGGCACATGCCATGATCTGACACAGTGTTTATCTAAAACATATTCCAACTTGGACCAGTCTGTTCTCAAGAGGCCTTGGCCACAGCCAACATGGAAGCAGTGAAGGGACCCATTTGGGAATTTGGCCCAAACAGAGTCAAAGCTGTTGGTGGCGATCCAAGAATTTCTGTGGATGCTGCCAACACACACACACCCTCAGCGCTCGAAGGGGCTCGGTGTTGGCCCAGTGCACAAAATCTTGCCCTGGGGGCCTGCTAATGTTGTGAACTGTTGGCATGTTCGGCACCCGGCACCGGCGTTTAGATGGGAACGTGGCGGAGGGGCCCTGCTTGGTACCGGCATCCAGCATCTGCTCCTCTGAGGGGACCTTGTACACAGCAGAGCATCCGGCTGGGACCTGCAGGGACACCGTGGGCTTTGCTACGTGCCAGTGGTGGCATCCAGCCTTCCTTCACCAACTGGTTGGCGAAAACTGCTCCCAGACCTCCAGAGAATGAAATCGCCAGAGGTGGGTAATTAACATCCACAGCCCTTTTACACCAGCATCCTTGGGAGTGCAAATGAGGTGTGCAACAGGGACCTGGTGCTCTCAACTCAGCACCAGGTTCTGCAGCCGTTTTGCATTGCCACAGACAACCCAGAGGAGAATGAGCCTTGTAGGGGTTGTGTCTCCTGGTGGTGCCTCCTAATTGAGGCAGGGATGAGGGAGGGCCCTGAATCGCTATCTCTAATTAACTTCCTTGATTGCTCACTGGTGTGAAGCTCCAGCTGCTGCCGCACTTGCTGCCCCTCAAAAAGAGAATGAAGAAAGGACCTTCACTCAATGGCTGCACTTTGAATGAGTAAAGCAGCTCAGAAGGAAGATGGATATTGCTCACCTGTCCCGAGTGGACGTGTTTATACTGGGTTGGTAAAACCAGGCTCTGTGCACAGGATATTTTTCTGCAGTCTCCCCTGAGAGAGCTGGGGTCTGGTGAGTTTAATGTTGCTATTTGAACAACCTTTGCCATGTTGATTCTGGTGCCAGTCCAGAATGCAGAGAAATTAAAAAGAACAGGAAAAACAACCAAACTTCTGAAAATCCTCTGATTGATTGTTTTTTCCTTGATGGGGGCACAGGAAGAAGCTCCACCGCTATCCTCGAGTGCAATTTTTCTAGTCTCCTGCTGCTTCTCTGCTTGCACATGAACCACTGCTGGGCCAGACGGATGGGGAAGCAGCTCAGGAGCTGCGTGGCTTTCCCTGAAGAACTGCCTGGAGCTCTGCTCCGTGTCCCGAGGCCGAGATACCCTGGGCTGCCAAAGCTCCAGGTGGCTCCTAACTGGAGACTGGAGCCTGTACCTCCGGCACGTTGAAGCCATGCAGCACTGCAGCCTCTTTTAGCCTTACATCACCGCGACAGAGCAAGCAAACAAAATGCATGTAATCGAGAGAGGAGAACGTGACAAGAGCGATAACTCACATGCCACTCTGCTTGCTCACCCGGAGTAAGCTGGGCAGAAGCTATATATAGAAGTGAGATTGCTAATAACTGGCACGGGAAAGCCTTCGAGCGTCTCCATTCAATTCATTTACACCTCCCACAAAGAAGACAAAGAAAGGCTGTTTGAAGGACTGCCAGCCTGCTGCCATCTGAGTCAGTCACTCTCAGCCCCAGCTCCAGCGCAGCCTCCACTACCCCATGTCGTGCACGTCGAGGGCCGGATTCACAGCTCGGTTACCTCCAGGTGAACTGCTGAACCAAGGTCGTGCTGGTGATGCTGTAATCAGCATCTGGCCTCTCCATTCCTCCAGCCATTAGCAAGACCCCCAGATCCTCTGGCTCAGACAGAAGCTGGCATGGGAGACGATAATTTACCTTTGATTTTGGAGCTCCCTTTGCTGGTCAGACTTCACTTGGTAAAGGTGGCCGGCGGCGAGGTAACCCCAGCAACAAGCTGTGCTGGAACTAAATGCTGAAAGGTTTATCTGATGTCAAAAAATGTGGTGTGTCTCGAGCATCTGTCTGTCCTGACAGCACTGCTGCAGCTGCTGCCTTGCAGGGCAGTAGGGAGGTGAATGTGAGTGATCTCCTGGTCCTGTGCCTAATGGGAAGGCAATTAAAACTGGAGCTGTAATCAGTGCTGGGTACACATGTCCTGGTGATTTTGGACAAGTGACATAGAACCTGAATTGGAAAGTTACTTGGAGCTGTACACAGTTTGCCTAATTTATGTGTCCAATTCAAGTGCTATGGAAATCTTGCATGTCTTGCCTCAGGAGGGTCAAAAGAGACAGATGTCCTAGAGTAAATGTGTCGGGCAGAGCAGAGGCCATTGTCTTGGAGAATCTGCAGAAAATTAGCCAAGAAGCCTAATTTTGGTATTCTTCTCTGTGGACAGTGTATTGCCTAAGTGGTGTCAGAAGTGTCCACCTCCCCACCGAGAACACAAGGATGCTACTGGGAATGCCAGTTGTCTTCAAGAGCTGGGAGCCAGCATTGCTCCTGTTTGGAGGTGGTGGCCACCTCCTACCTCATCATCTCTCCAGTCACACACTTGGGGCAAATAGACCTGCTGGTGCTCCCTTCTACCTGCAAGTGCTTCAGGAGGAGTTTACTGCCCATTTGTGTGGATCTGGACCATTACTTGTCATGCCTTTGCTCCTCAGCTATGAAATGAAGGTGTTGTGAAGATAGATGCACCACTGGCCCTCAGACACCCTGGTGCTGCAGGAGTGCTCTAGACAGGTCAGCTATGCTCTTCCCCTATAGTAAGTCTTGTTAGTATTGGTGGTGTGGCTTTCATCTTGTGAATCAACACCATGTGTGAGGGAGAGCTGTGCTTGCTACGCTGGGCGTACGGCTGATGCCGTTAAGATCTCCTTGAATCTGGGATGGTTAATCTCCTCCAAATGGAGCTTTTTTTTTTTTTTTTCCCCAACTCCTACATGGAAAGACAAGGCAAGATAATGCAGCCCAACCGCAAGACAAGTCTGGTTGAACCTCCTGGAAGGCAGCTGCCCAGGCTGGCTGGCGTCGAGGACGTGGGTGCAGCGCTGTGTGTGTAGGAGGCTGAAGACTCTTCTGCCCTGCTGCTTTCCCCAGTGGCCCATGGCTCCATGTCACCCGAAGGACACTCCGGCTTCACCTGTGGATGCCAAGGGATGACAAGTCAACCCTTCTCTGCAACGCTGTTCCAGGGATGAACTGCGCTCCCTCTCAAAGCCCTGTACTTTGTTTACAGCCAGAACTTCTCTGAGGTGCTGATTTAGGGAATGGTTACGGTGCCAACCCATGTGCAGGTGATAGGAGACGCCGGCGGTGATCGATGGAGGTGATGAGGGCAATGCTGGAGAGAAGGAAGTGTTGACAGCCACAAAACTGAAATCTGTCCAGAGCCTAACAAAGGTGTGAGGCTGGAGCCACTCCAGGGAGCCATGGGAGAGGCCACTGGGTTGAACGTTGTTTTCTCTGACCCTTTGCCAATACTTTTCCCAGATCGTGACAGATGATTGGGGTTTTTAGCAGCAGCGTGCACCTTTTCCCTCCCGCCTGGTCCCTCGCACTTCCACGCGCGACTGACCGGGTTGAGGAGAGCAATGTGCTGATGGGTATCTTGGCGAGGCGGCTCGCTTGATGAACAAAGTGTGACCACATTCCAGGGCACTGCGACTGTCCCGACAGCAGGCTGCAGGTAGCAGCAAAGAAAACATTGGACATGCATTTATGAGACTCCCAGTGGGCTTCTGCCTCCTTTGAATGTCCCCTGGGGACTGATATTTATCTCCTGAGATTCCTTCAGCCGTAGCCACTCTTCTGAGCTTCTCGTGACCCCAGGCATTAATGAGGCTTGGACCCAAGCGGGTCCCATTTATCAGCCTCCAAAGAATTCTCCCCTACTCTAATTCAATGAGCTGAAGAAAAGTGGTGTCTAAGACAGCAACGGCTGATTCATGTCCCACAGTTTGCATTCCAATGGCCCGGGAAGCCTCGCACGGTGTCCGTGTGAGACAGGAACACCTGCAGGGAAACGGCTTTCACCTTGGAGCGATTGTGGAAGATGGAGACCTGACATGTCCAGAGAGCTCGATTGTGCCATGGCAAGAGGACGAGCCCAGAAATGCTCTGCTCGCCAGCCTGGAGAGTCATCAGGTATGTGATTCATCCACCTGAGCGTGTATTTTTGAAAATCAGATGTCTGTATGTCCAAACTAGACAGCCTTTGCTTTCAGGGCCTGAAAACCTGCTCTCTAAGGTAAAAAAGGCACAAAAAGTGTAAACAGTAAAGGTGTTTCTGCACATTGCATTATCCACATTTAACATAGGGAAAAGGTGCCAAATGAGACTAAAAATCAGGTTGAGATTTTACACTGTGCAAGGCTGAAGCTGGACAGTGATGGCTAAAAAGGTCCCCTCTGATACCACTAAATCACTATTCCCTTCCCACCTCCACTGAACTTCTGCTGTGCGGGATTATCAAGAGTTTATTGCTGGTTGTATTGATTTTGTGCTGCAGATCCTCTTCTCCCAGGACCCAGGGTAAGACCCTTCACACATTTTCACATAAATGAGCCATCTCCTAAGGAGCTGAAGCCACTACTAGAGATAGAAATGTTCATTGGCACGAACATGTGAGAAAATGCACTGGGAGGAGACCGGTTTTGACTGTCCCAGGCTGTGTGAATGCAAGTGGGTTCCTTAATGCCCCTGTTGACACTGAAACTGGTCACAACAATTATTAAAGCTCAGTATAGGTAACAGATACAAACCCCATCAGGACATAGGGCCAATGCCCCTCTGTCCCTGTTTTGGTTACATTTCCATTTGCCATCCTCGCCACCCGCTCTTGTGGCACCGTCCCCGTGTGAAGCTGACCCACTGCAGTGGTGCTGGGGCCGACCAGAGGGGTGAAATTCGGTCCTCTGGTTCCCTGGGCAATCATTACTGATGTCTGTAGGGATAATTGCGAATAAGCCCGGATAGGTACGTTCCCAGACCTGGAAGCTCATTTTACAGGGACTGCAGAGAACAGACTGTGAGGCAACAGCCATAAGTGATTAATACTCTTGTAGGAAACAAGCCCGATCTGTTACTCATTCTTTGTGAGAACAGCAAACAAAACCTTTAAGTCAGGGTGATAACAATAGTGTCCTGCCTTCCAGCCTCCCGGGCACTCATTGATGTGGGGACATGACTCTTCATGCCCTTGTGCTGCCCATTGCACGGCAGCGGAGGCAGATCCTTCATGCAGTCACAGGCCTGGGTCTTCTGCAATCACCCCGGTCTTTGACAAGGTATTGTTCCCAACGGTGCATTCATCTTCTGTTTGAAGGATTTAGGCTAAAACGATTTCCACAGGTCGCTTGACCTTTGGCGATGGGCTGGGAGGCTCCATGTGCCGCGCAGCTGCCTGGCTGAGGACGCAGAGGGTGACTCCACCGTGTGAGACCCCAGGGAGGTGACGGCGCAGACCAGCCCGTCTCCCTGCGGCCAGCAGAGCCCTTGGGAGCGACGCACAGCCCGCCTGCCTGCGGCTCTGCACCTCAACAGCCCGCTCGCAAATCCCAGCTCCAGAGCCAGCCTCCAGCCTCCTCCGAGCACCACAGGGTGCTGAGATCCCAGCAGAGCCCTTGGGAGCGACGCACAGCCCGCCTGCCTGCGGCTCTGCACCTCAACAGCCCGTTCACCAAATCCCGGCTCCAGAGCCAGCCTCCAGCCTCCTCCGAGCACCACAGGGTGCTGAGATCCCAGCAGAGCCCTTCGCGGCTTCGCCTCCTCGCCGGGCCCCGTGAGCCGCGTTCAGCCAGCGCAGGGGAACCCGCGCTGCCGCAGGTGAGCGCAACACCGCGGGTAATCAATTATCTCAGTTGCACATTGTTTTCATTCCTTGCCTATGCACATTTCCCACAGAGATGATTATGTCACTCATTAACCTTCCAGACCTCTTTATTTTCTTTATGCAAAGAGCCGGCTTTTGTCAGGCCAGCACGTTCATATTTCGGCTGAGCTTCAAGAACAAAGAGTCCCCACTAATTCCTTTCTGCTTAGTCATACCCGAGTCACGTAGAAAGCTATTACCAAAATTGGTGCAGAAAGGTTGCCAACCTCCAAGCTCCAGCCCAGCTGCGTGTGGTGAGATTTGCATATCAGCGAGCTGGGAGAAGGCTCAGCGCAGGCAGTGCTTACCGCAAAAGGTGTTTTTGTTCATTTCTGAGAGTGAATGTTTGTAAAGTCAGAGCCTTTCCCAAAACAATGGAGATAATCCTCCCATCTGGCCTGTCCTCCCAGAAGCTTTTATCCTCTCTCAGCACTTATGTCAAGGCCAAACTAAGCTGGCATCTCAGTGGATTAAAATCCATTTTTTCCCTTTGATTGGCCACATGGGGGTATTTGCTTCTTGAGAGCTGAGGAACGTGGCGCTGTGAAAGCGACCCACGTCCCTTTTCACCCTACGTGCTGCAAAGCATCATGTTGGAACGGTGCTGCTGTGCACTTGGCTGCTCAAGATCTACTGCATGACTGCCCGGGTCCAGCCGGGCAGCACGTATTACAGCATCTGAGCTCCGTTTTCTGATGCGGTTGATTTGCAGCACTTCCTAGTCATCAATTTAGCAAGGTTAACAACTCCTATGGCAGGCAGATGAGGATTATTGCAGAGGGGGAAATGAAGGGGTGTAGAAATTTGGGTCTGTTGGAGGACAGCAAGAAGCACTTCTGCAAACTGGGGAGATATTAATGTCTAACAGGTCGTGAACCACTCCTGCTTATTAATATGTAGCATGAGATTTCTGCAGTGGTGATTGCCATGCAGCATCACCGCAGCAGCCACAGGTGCTTCTCCAGGAGAAAGTCAGGTCATCGTCTCCAGGCTGCATTCCCAGCCCCTTCTCTAAAGTCACGGAGGAAGCTCCTCCATGTAATTAGGTTTTTCTGAGTTAGGATTTACATTTTCCAGTTTTACGTTAGAGCTACATGGACCAAGAAACCTCCTTTCAAACCATATAAGCTGAGATTCTCATAGCATCACATGAAGCCAGAGCCCAGGCTTTTAAGGAAGACTTTCATAAGACTTGCAGTCACACTTCCATGGCTGGTGCTGATGCCATTCTGAGGTGAGCCAGTATCCCACAGCGGCTGTACTTCAGTCCGAGCTCTTGTTCTGCTTGTGCAGGGTAGTGGGTTAGAGAAGCTGAAGTCCTCCTTGTTACACCTGATGCTGACGACTAGATCCAGAAGACAGTGGTCTAAACCCACGGTGACACTGGACTTAACAAGGTAACACCTCCATGACCTCAGAAGTCATTGACAAATGGTCTCAGGGACAGAGTCATTCTCAGCCCTTGACTGGGTGGGGGGAACACCTTTGTGTTCCTCTAGAACATCTTGTCATCTTTGCCATGTATGTAGTCTGCTCGTGGTGTGACATGGCCATGGAGGTGGAATATCTCCACCAGTGACATGGTGCCTGTGGCTTCTGGTTGCGGTCACCTTTGGATCGGCCCAGGACACAAAGCACCATGAAAGAATGAAGGGCTGGGTGCTACAAGCCCTTCTTGGGCAAACCCTTGTGCCTGCAGAGGTTTGTGCCTTGGGGCTGCTGTGCGGAGCTGGGTGGGGTACGCTCTTGGTTGCAGCTTCTCTGTCTGCAGGAATGTGTGCTCTTCATGAACTGTCATCTCAATAGTTATTGCTAAAAGTGCCTGATGTTAACTAAGTTTTGTGTTACATCATCCATCTGTAGCATATATACCCTTCCTCAGGTGGTATCTGTCACCACGTAGATAAATAAGATGCCTCCCAGGGGTGCCACAACTCATAATTTTCACACCTCTCTCATTATGCCATTAACCTAGGGCAGATCATCCTCCTAAGTATTTCTGCTCATCCCTCTGACACAGCTAGACCAAGGCTTTGCTATATCATGTCCAGACAACCATAGCACAATGAGGCATCTGCTGCTGCATGCAATTAGCTGTGCACAGCAGCCCGTCTTGCTGGCACTGAATTACAGAGGTTTGAGCCTAAAAACGTGGTGATTTGAACAACTGAAAAAGCAGGGCAGAGGATGACTGAGCCAGAGCTGAGCCTCCAAAACATTTAACAGCCCCTCTCTCTCATAATTTATCGGGGCAAATGTTAACGGGAGGTTCAGAGCTGCTCCTGATCGACTCCTTTTCCTCTTGCTGTGCAGAGGCAACAGTGTTGGGTCCTGCTGAGGGTTTGGTGAGGGCACTGGGATACGGGCTGGAAGTTGCAGGGATGTCAGTGAAAGGAAAAGTTGGCGTTGTGTTTTCATACCAAGCCCGATCAAAGCTGAGTTTAGAAAGACTTTTCTGAAACTAACTTTGCACAATGGATCGACCTTCAAAGACAACAGACAACTCCAAATGTTTCGATTCTTGGGTGCCCAGTACTGTAGAGGAACGTGGGTTTGGAGTGTAATGACAAACCCCCTCTTAGGCAAGTCCCTCTAGTTCCCCACCTCTGGATGCTCATATCAATGTCAGCCAGTCTTCCCTCATTTCAATGCTGTGGATAGTCTTTTGGATAGAGTCATCTTGTCCAGACTCCTGGGCCTTCTTTGGCATAGGCTCTTGAGAAAGCCTTGGATTCTGAAGAGTAATTAGTAATAACACACATCACTCTTTTCTGTACCCGTTTTTCCCTCTTCTTTTCACAGACAATAAAGCTGTAGCTGACTCCAGGAACAAGGTGTCCTGCACATGACATTCCAACCGAAGGCCCTGGGTTTTAATTTCAGCACTCTCAGCCTCTGGTGGAACTGCAGAGGGGACGGTGTTCCCATCTTTCCTCCAGAAATCAACTCTAGGGAGTGGTAACACCCAATTACCTTCCGTTTGCAGCCCAACCACGCATGGCCTTCCACAGACATCCCCTTCACCCGGAGCTCCTGCTTGTGGTTTCTCATGCATTCCCTCACAAACCTGCCTTCTCCTTACTGTCTCTAGCCCTGTGGGGACAAGTTTGTCCCCCACAACCAACCCACCATGCGTTATACCTGCAAGCACTAGACTTCTACTCTTTCAGCTAGCTAATTTCTTAAGGGATTTGGAAGCAAATCAGTGCTATCATGTACCGAGTTCTATATGTGTTACGGCTGTTAACGTCTCCAGCAATGTTAGATTCCAATTTAGAGACACTGGCAGCCAGTTTCTGTTCAGTTCATTGCAGATGATTACGGAGGAGGCACACGTGCACACACACTCACACGCTTCTCTCATGAAAACTACTTTTGTTCTTTCTTGTTTTGTTCTCTTACACAATGAAAAAAATCCATCTGGCTCAAAGCACCTTTGCTCACTATGGGTAGAGAAACACACGTTTTGCCAACACCTCTCCTGAAGAGACACCCTGCAGGGATATCCTGTCTGCACTTTTCCTATCGTTAAGCAGAGGCTGGAAGTCTGTATTTGGGGAGCTATCAAACACCCACTCTGTTTGCCACTTTGCCAATGTTATCCGTGTTTGTCCGTGCTCTGCGTCCTTCGGTGTACTGCTGAATTCCTTTCCAAAATGTCATAAAAACGACAGGGACACCTCTGTTGTTTTAGGAAAGAGGAGAAGGGTCTGAGCGCGGTGGAGAGTGTTCACCCCATGGAGATGTGCACGTACCTCGTGTAGGGTGTCTGCCACGCAGCAGCAATGCGAGTGTCAAAAGGCCTGGGTGTAGACAGTTTTGTGTGCGCTCCTTTGGAGGAACGTCAGCACCTGGGAACCCGAAGCACCTCCAGTGTTAGGGTTTTAGGTTTCTCAAGGATGCCTACATGCGAGGCTTGAGCACTTAATCCCCTCTGGATTTAGCTCTTTGGACATGGTGAGCTGCTTGTGCACAAGCCCTGGAGAGACTCTTAAACTAGGCGTTCCCCACTTTCTGTTTTTTTGGCAAGACCTGACCCATTAGGCATGTGCGGAGCTTGCCAAACCCACACAAAAGACAGCAGAGACGAGCCCTCAGACGTGTGTGCGCACCAGGAGACTCAGAGCCCGTGGTTACAGCACTTTCCTGGGCTGTGGGAGAGGCCAAGTGTGAATAACTTTACCTGTTTTATACCGTGGCTGTTGAACACGGAGCCTTCTTGGTAGGAGACAGTGAGGTTATCTGGGATTGGATATCTTTCCTTATATTTTGTACAACTAATTAAATACCGGCTTAAGTAGAAGCTTGGAAGTCAGTGGGATAGAGAAGGGAGGGAGAGACCCTTTTCTTCCAGGAGCTCATTTATCATGGGAAAGACATGACCAGTTCTTGTATTGAACTTCTATACTGTGCTTGACTGGCTGCCGAACTCTGTTCTTTGTATTTCCCCTGATTTAGGCGGCTCTCTGCTCAGACTGGGTCTCTGTGTCCTGACTCCCCCTGGAGCGCGGCAGCACTTTGCGGATTCACCACATCCGATCGGCTCAGCCAGGAGTGGACAGTGGATGAATGGCGGTGAGCGGCAGGTTCGGACCTGCTCCCGGCTGGCAGGGTGGTGGTGTTGGAGGAGAAGTCCGCCTGGGGGTGGCTGAGAAGGTTTTTGGGTGTCCTTCCTCATGCACCATGAAACCTTCTCTTCCCCAGACTGAGCTCTTCCAAGACCCCGAGATGTGCAGGCGATGCTGAGCAGGAGGAATGCGCATCTCCACGTGATTTATGGAAGAGAAAAACCACCCTGTAAACACCGTAGAGGTTATTTTGAGGAATCCCTGAGGTATTAATAGCAACAGCTCTGGGGCAGCCGTGTCCTCTCACCTCCTCCACTACACGTCTGCCTTGTTGTCTCCCAGAGTTTCTATTATCTCCAATAACAAAGGAGATGGTTTGTGGCATCTAAGACATGTCAGACATAACTAATGCGTGGCCATCAGAGCAAAAGCACTCAATGGCCACACCGTGCTCCTGCTCAGCAGCTCCCGGTGGAGACCCGGGCTCTGAGCTGGGCTTGGGGGGCTCAGACCATCACAGACGGCCCAGGAGCTTCCAGGATAAACAGGTAAAACCGGTGTGCAAGGAAAAGGACAAGATCTCCTCCTTTCCTCTCTTCTCCACCACCTTTATGTTGGGAAATGGAGACAAAGTGAATATTAGAAATACAACTACTCTTGGTGAATTCCAAACACAACTAGCTTGTTAAACATCCTTTACAAATACACTGGTTGTGCTGAAACCAACAAATGCGCAGCAAAGCTAACAAAATTAAGCATCGTTATGAATTTGCAGTATCTCATGTCCACAGTTTTTGAATGGATTGCTTTACTATTCTGTTAAAATTTACTTTTCAAAGTGAAATCTCTGCTTTAATATACCAAAATCCTTTTTAAGAGACCAAACGATTGTAAATGTTTGCTCAGAATGATACATTTCTGTGACATGAGATAATATTGCTTATGAGTTTATCTTTTGATATGAAATTCCTAATAGTTTTATATTATTTTATGTTGGAATATAAAACCGTACAATTTCTAGTGAAGCAGAAAATCTGGTTGCTCTGATCCCTCTGGACTTGCCGTCACATACCAATCGTTAGAGTATAAACCAGCCCAATTTCATGGCAAAGCTGGTTAACTAGTAACCGAAATTATGGTTACATCTGTCCAAGGGCAGAGACGTACAGCAAAAAGACCCGGTTAGCACAGACTGATCTCTTGCCAAGTTTGTGTTGTGATTCCTCAGCACCTAATTACTCCTACTTTAATTAAACTTTCTTGTAAAACTTTCGTTGTTTCCTTCCCTAAATGATCTGCTTCTGCAGCCTCGAGTCTCTCATCTCCTACCAAAATTGCAAATAGAGCTGGATGGAAATTATGACCTTCTTGGGTTGCTGGAAATGTTTTGGCTATTTTTTTTTTTTTCAAATCAAGTATTTCTGATTTCTTGTAAAAACAAGATTTTTTAAAAGTTGCAAATCTGATTTGCCAGGAGACTTTTTATTCCATTACAATTTTGAGGCCTTGAGTAAAGACAAGGCAATCGATTCAATCATTTTGCAAGACTGAGAGCTGAAATAACTTTACTGAATGTAACAAACTGATTCAAAAGCTCTGGACTTCACCTTTTACTCTACCCATAATCTAGGGGGGAAATTAATATTCTCATTGTTCCAGCATCTGCTCTTCTGATTGGGAAACCTTCCTAAACCCTTCAGATACTGTCATGGATTTGCACATTGGGATCTGTCCTCCAGGTGGCACAAATCAATACATCAATACATCAATAAACCATCTCAATAATTAATAATTAACCACATGTACATGTGCTGAGGTTTAAAGGGCATACACCTGCATATTCTTTGTTTTCCTTGGATTTCTTCAAACTGTATTTAACTTCTGCCTTATTCTCTGTATGAATTTCTGTCTCTGACCGGTCTTTGCAGCTCACTTACCCCAGTGCTTACCCCACCTATCTCCCCCAAAATAACCACCTAGAAAGATCTGCAATGGGCATAGCTGCTGGCCAAATAGGAAGGAGTCGCTTATAGGGAACCTGAAGATCATCTGCTGGTATCTGAACTGGATACCAAATGTTGCTGTGTCTGCAATCTGGAGCACCTTGGCATTTGCAGAAAGCAGCTGTTGCAGCAAGGGTATTCGCGCCTGCCCGGGTGGTAGGAACCCCACCGAACTTGTCTCAGCTGGAAATCCTCGTGTTACACAAGCTGTTCTCATGCACTTGCTGCAGAGGATTGGTATCATAAAGCAGTTAGCAATAGAAGACAGCTCCGAGGTGGTGATTAATTGCATTACACCTATTGTAATTATAAATTCCAGGTCACTCATCATTCTGGAAAGCTGAAGGAGTTCAACCATCAGGGTGGAGTAAACGCAGACATCCATATTAAAGTGTTCCAATGCACACCCAACGTACAAGGAATGTCTCCATGGGGCTGTCTAAACACACACTGCGCTTTTCTTTCTTGCCCTTTGGGCACAGAAAGTATGTAATCAGACAGGCGCACAGGACAGATCTCTAATTGTCCTTCAGGTTATTAAAAAACCCACTTTCTTACCTGCAAATGGTTCCCTTTGGTGCAACTTTTCCATCCACAAAAAGGGGTGAACAGACTTGGCTTCCCAAGTATGGGAAGAACAGGATGAGTTCACAGCCTTTAGAGTCCTTATATTTTTGAAAGAAAGAATGGGTGGTGCTGAAAATATTCAGCAAATCTCTTGGTGTGGAAGCATTGCAAGTTTTTGCCCATGCCCCTCTCTACCAGAGCTCCCGCAGCAGTGTCGACGGGTGGCATTGGGGGCACATTGGTTATGACTTTAAAATAACAGCTGTAAAATCAGACTAAATCAGGCCTGTGGCTGTAACCAGCAGAAGATGCTGAAGAGGACAGTGGACAAGTCTTGCCATGAAGGATCAGGTATGGCCTGCTCCTGCTGGGCGTCTCATCCACGCCTGACACAATACAATAGCAGAGCCTTGATGCATGAAGTTGAATGTCCCTTCCAAAGCTGATCACACATCCATATATTCAGAATACCCCCAGTTTAGCTAGTGCCTTCCTGGATTTAATTTGAACTGGTGTCCTAAAGGCAAATCTTGCCCCTGCTACCTGCTCTTATTTTACTAAAGGATTAGTTACTTTGCTATAAAATTAATGACACTTACGTAAGAGAATGATAACCACCTTCGACTACAAACAGCTCAACGCATTTCAAAGGTCCCTGAGACACTCAACTCCTTTTTTCCCGAACGCCCTGGGCCACCTCCTCGAATGGGGAAAACACACAAAGACCTGGAAGCTGGAACCAGAGTAAACAACCCCTCATGGTATATTCAGGCACTGATAACGCAAACCACAGACAAACATAGAACGGGGACAAATCTGTATCAGTAAACCACGCAAACATGCATGTCTTAGTGCTTCTTTTCTTTAGAGCTGCCATTTCTTGACTGGCTTAGACTCATTAAAGTCCTTTTTGCTGTTTAAAGAGTAATGAGCCAAGAAGTCCCACTACTCATCTTACTGACAGGAACCTTCATGCAATCAAACACAAGCCAAAATAAGAGAGTCTGGGACCCGGAGGTTGCCTCCATATTGCTCAAATTATTTAGTAGCGTTAAGCTCAATTGAAATTCTCCAAACACCACTGTTCACGCAAGAACGTGTCTCCTAAGCTCCTCGCCATTCTCAGCACCTTTGGAACTGCAAGGACAATGCTCCACACCAACAGTGTCTGCCCAAAGCTCTAGGGATCTCCTGCCCCTTTGCCCTTGCAAGTACCCAGACCCTTGTGTGTGCCCTTCACAACATGGAATATGTTCTTCAGGCAGCCCTGTGCTCGGCACCACCACTGAAATTCCTTGGAGTCAGCAGAAAACAATGATCTATAACAACTGATGTGCTGCTCTGGGGGGGTGGGGAGGTGGGGGGCAACGAATCTCCCAAAGGAAGCTTCACTTGACAATGTCTCTTCCTTATACTTCCTAACAGGGACTCAGTAGGAGATGATCAACTGTGGAAAAATTTCGCTAATGTCCCAGGACAAGAATTATGATGGTTTGCTGGGCTTCCACCCACCGTGGGGAATTCTGGCTCGTGACATCACCCCATTGTTCGCGCCGGTGCCAAGAACACGCTGGGATCCCGTCGTCTCAATGGTTAAAGCGCTTTCCTGTTTGCCCGTTCTTTGCTTCCAAACAGCGCATTTCATGAATGCTGCACGGGACGTCTCTTTTCTTGAGCTGTTTTGTCCCTTTCGTCATGTCTGCCTGGAACTCTTCACAATGAAGCGAACAATGTATTCCTACAGTCAGAAACAAAAGGGAAAAAATAACTACAGGAGGCAAAGCCCATCTTTGGCATTTAGGACCCTGTGTACGCCTTTGTTCCTTCTTTGGAAGCTGTTGTTTGTGTAGCGCGGACCCATCCCCGCACTCCAGCCTGTTGTTTTTCTTAGTGATTTTAACGTGGTGATAAAGCCAGGAGGGTTGGTCCTGGGAAGCGGTGCCACCTGCTCTTTATAGGGGGAATGGGGACAGTTGCAGGAGCAGCGGAGCTTCCATGTGGCTAGAAGGTCAAGGAGAACCACCTCTCCCAGTCCCAGTTGAACCATAGTAGGATGGGGGATTGAACATCCAGCCTAAAGTAAGTAGCTACACTTCAAATCACCATGGTTAGATACCAGAGTAATACTCTATGGGGATGGTTGCTGAGACAGATGTCTCAGCCTATGTCTGGATGTTCTTTGCAAGCCTAAAGGTGAATTACTCTTAATTTTAAAAGTCATTTTGTAGCCCTGGGCTGAGCTCTCAGAGCAGGGTCGGTTCAAAGCAGCCCTGGTCAGTGCAATCCCAGCCCCACCGGTTCTCTGCAGGGTTCCTACATCCCTGCAGCAAACAGAGGCTGTTGTCCACAGCCCCACATCCTTCACGATCTTCAAAACACTGGTGCCAAACATCCATACGTGTGCTAGTCAGGTTTGTGCCTGCTCAACACAGTAGGGTATTTCCTGGAGAAAAAAAGTAGTTCAAACTCCATTCAGTAGGCATATATGAACAAGAGGGTGTAACATTTGTTCCATTTTCTGCGACAGTGTAAATCTCTTGGGATTTATGAGAAATGAAAAAAAAACAAGTGCGAAATCTCGGATGAAAGGTCAGATTTGCAAAGGTGTTTTTGCACCTGGCATTAGAGGCAGATACCAAGCAGATACCTGGGCATTTGTCTTCCAGACTCACAATAAGAAACCTTTACAGACAGTTGCGTGTAGCTTCAGGTGCTTGTTGGGAATGTGAGCTGAGTGACAAAGCTGTGGCCACAACAGGAGTCTGGTAAAGGAAACAGCTTGAACCCAGATCTCCAAAACCTCAGGTTAACTTGAGACTCCTCTTCCTTCCTGCAGGCATTAGGTGTTCATGTAACACAGTGCTCTGCTGATCCCTTCAGCAAATGAACCCTGAGAAGCCATATTACTGTGGCTCTGCCTCATATTTAATGTAAAATGATGTCATTTACCCCCCAGCCTCCCCTGTGCGTGGGTGCCCAGGTGCGTTGCCTTCCCCACGTCGAGGGTATCTCCTTTCACCCCGCGGTGACCAGAATGAGGATTGCAGGAGCTGGAGCCAAGGGAGACTCATTATATCATTGAACTGGCATCTGGAATGTCACATCGTATCCGAGCTCTGACATAACTCTGGAACTTGGCACAGCTGGAATATGGGCTGTTACAGGTAACGCTGCTATTGTATTTCCCTGTTTTCTTTAGAATGGTTGTTGCATTGGTATAAAGGTTAAAAACTTCCCTCTGCTTGTTTGCCTATCACACTGAAACTATTTTATCAGTTATATCTTTATTTTCTTTCTATTTTAAAATAATATTTTCACTATTCCTGATTTTGCCTGTCTGCATGTCCTCTACCCTCTAATTTGAGCTGCATTCCCCATGTACATTTTTCGTCTGCTTGGGCCTCCTGTGCCCCCTCACAGCGAATGGAACTATCGACAGTATCTGTGCTCTCATGTGCCACCATAGTCAGAGTTGTTCGGTGGATAGAGCAATAGCTTTCCCTGAGCATATTTATTGATCCCACTGTGGGTTTTCCCCGTGCACATCTTCCACATGCATTTTGCATCAATAGAGAGGGATTCACGCTGCCGCTTGATCTGTGTGGATGTTAAAACCTCTTGTCATTGCTTGTGGGAATGCAATCACAACCCATTTTACTTCCAGAGATGCTGTGAGCAGAAGCTATTGCTCAAACACAAGCAGTTTTCCACATTCTGGCTATTTGCACTTTTTCCTATTTCTCTTTCCACACCTCATGCATGTGTTTCACTTTGCACAAGACCCCACACCGATTCACTATTGTTGCCATCGTCTTGCATCTGTTCATGACAACAGTGCAATAAAAGCCTAAACTATTCATTGTAAGCAAATAAAAACCACACTCCCTTTCCGAAGAAGCCTTTAAAAATCTTCTTGAGAAAGGCAAGTACAGGAGTCTGGTGTCTTCCCAGCCAGTTTTGCCTGTGGTCAGAATTAAACACACAAGAAATATCCCGAAGCAGATTTACCTGTAAACTAACTTGGCACGATGCAATTTCCAACATCCAGGGGATGAACAGCCCCAGCTCTCAGTCTCCTCGTCACAAAGATGCTCCAGACCCCTCAGCATCTCTGTGTCCCCCCCTGGACTCTCTCCAGTGATTCCTTGTCCTTCTGAAACTGAGGAGCCCAGAACTGCAGATGCGGCCTCACCAGGACAACGTCCCTCGACCTGCTGGCCACACTCTTCCTCATGTGCCCCTAATTCACCCCTAATTGCCCCGCTCATGAACCCCTCCCGCTCCATCTGCCGGCAGCGCCTGCAAACTACCTCCCGCCTCCACCTGCTGCCCCGGGGGCCGAGCAGCCCCCACTCGTGCCCCTCCACGGGCTACAACCCCCACGCTTCAGAGCAGCGTGCACATGGTGCCCCTCCACACGACCCTCCCCACGCCGCATCCACCGCCTCCCGGCCACTTTCTCCCATCCCCACTCCACCCTTCCCTTCCCCACGCGTGTTTCGCGCGGAGCGCCGGGGCTGGGACCGCTTTGGGGGGTGGGTTTTGCCCGCGGGGGGCGAGGGGAGGAAGGTCTCCCCGGGGGGGCCGCCCCGCCAGGCGCCGCCGCCCCCACGCGTGCCCGCGCCCGGTTGTTTCCCCGCGGCCGCTCCACGCGGCGGGGCGGAGCGGGGCCGTGACGCGGCAACGCCGGGGCTATAAAGCACCTGCCAGGCGCCCGGCGGCTCCAGACGCACCGCGGCGGCTCCGGCTGAAGCAGCGCACGGAGGAGCAGCGGGAGAGGGGAGGAAAGAAAGGAAGAGAAAAAAGCCAAAACCTTAAAACCAGACACCTCCACTTCCCTGCAGCCGCCCCAGCCCCACGGCCATGCACAGCCACCCCGCCGGCGTCCTGCTGCTGCTCCTCGCTCTCTGTGCCCTCCTGGAAGATGGTGAGCCCCGGGCTGGAGGGGGGCTCAGTGCCCCGGGGTGCTGCCCTGGCAGGGGGACCCTCTGCACCCCCTCAGCTGGGGGAATGGGGTGCCTGGGGTCTGCCCGAAGGCTGGGTGTGGGGACACTGCTCTGGGGGACACCTCTGAAGCTGCTGGGGTTCTGCAATCCTTGATGAGCCCGCAGCCTAATTAGCAAGGCTGCACCTCCTGTAAAACTGCCTGCGTATTGAAATCACCATAATCCTCACCAGAGGTGCGATTGCACAGGTGACATACCGACGGGCACTCCGGCGCTCTGCACCGAGCCTGCAACTCATCACTTCCTCCTTCCGCAGGTGTGGGTCACCCTTCGCTGGAGTCCCCGCCGGCCGCAGCCAGCGCCGCGCACCCCAGGGCCAAACGATGCTCCTGCAACAGCTGGCTGGATAAGGAATGCATTTACTTCTGTCATCTGGATATCATCTGGGTCAACACACCTGGGTGAGTGTGAACGCAGCTTTTGGCGGGGTGAGGGGTGGATCTGCTGATGGGTGGCTGCCCTTTCTGATGGAGCGTGGGGTTGGGTTGGAGGAAGGTGAGAAAGGGTCCCAGTCCTGTGAGGTTCTTGCAGCACCTGCTCCGGAGAGCACTGCGAATCCATCTAGAAAGGGACAAGCTGTGCTTCTGCTCGGGAGTTTCAGTATAACCCGCAGGGCAGGGGGGTGAAAGAACAGGGCGCTGCTTTATCGTGGGTTCATCTTTTTCTGAGATTTGTACCTCTGCAAGCCAAAAGCAACACTGAGATGTTTTAGCTGCAAGTCAGAAAGTTACTTCAGCCACTTGCAAACTGTAACCCTGACTGCCAGTATTGTTAATGAGCCCGTGGTGGATTGGCACTGGAGTCCTGTGGTTGCCAAGTCCTGCCCTCAAGAATGCTAAAGCAGTTTTCTGAGCAGTTTCAGACCAATGGCCATCGCACTGTAGCAAAACACATGTACTCAGGTGTGGTTATAATCACGCTTGCTAACGTGCAATTACAACTCACTACTTGCTCGGAAAATAGTTGCAGTCACTGCCAATTCTAAACCCTCTGGGAGAGTAGATTGTGATCAAAGATGCAGCGAGAATGTGCTAACAGCTCTGAGAGCATGCTGTGATCAGAAGAACCTGTTATGGCCCCAAGACATCTTGATTTGTGCTGTGTCCTGTGTGTTAGAACCCGTGGCGGGGAGGAGGAAAGCCCTGACATGGCTGTGCCTGAGAGCCCGGCGGAGCGGGGGCCACGCTCCTGTGCTCTGCCACCAGTGAACTCCCAGCCCACGCGGCGACCCTTGCACGGGCACCTGGGCTGCTGCAAGCAGAGAAAATTCCACTTGCACCCCAGCACACACTGGCACAGCAATCTCCCTGGGAGGGGTAGGGTGGGGAAGAAAGTAGGTGGGAAAGCAGCTGGCGTTTAAAGCTTACACATATCAGTGACCTTTTCACCTTATGTCTATAGATGAGTCTTTTTTTTTTACTGTGGCGCTGGCTTGGCTGCCTCCCAGCACCGTGTTATAAACCTGTTGGCTAATAAAAAGTTGGTTGCATAGCTGATTTCTTTTGTTTTGAACAGACACACCGCTCCCTACGGCTTGGGAAGCCCGCCAAAGCGGCGCAAGAGGTCGCTGGGCAGGTGCGAGTGCTCGCGCTCCAGGGACAGCGTCTGTGCCACCTTCTGCCAGGCCAAGCCTGGGTGAGTGGGGTCCTGGGGTGTCCATGGGGGCTGCTCGGTGAGGGCGCAAGCAGACGGGTAGAGCTTAGGAGCTGGAGTAACTCTGCAGCCTCCCTGGGGATGGCTGCACAGCTCTTTGCAAACAGCTGGAACTTGTCTAGTGGCTTTCATACCCCTCCCAAGAGTCCCTGGCAAAGTGTCACTAGGGTGTTTTTGTTGTACAAAAGTCTTTTTACAGGCTGATATGAAGCAATGTTACCTCCATCCCTCCTGCTGGCAGGAGGCTGAGAAGTGCTGGGTGTGCTGATGGGAAGGGAGGAGCTGGGAGAGGGACAAGCAGAGGGTGTGAAGGTTTGGGACAGCAGTGTCTCCCGCGTGGCTCAGGGCAGCAGGGCTGCTGGGACCTGCCACTCAGTTTTGTTACAGTGAGGGTGGTGAGAGCCCGGCCCAGGTACCCAGAGAGGGGGTGGCTGAACCATCCCTGAGACACCCCAGGCCAGGCTGGACGGGGCTCTGAGCACCCTGAGCTGGGGAAGATGTCCCTGTCATGGCAGGGGGGCCCTGGGGGCTGGGGAGGCCCCTCCCACCCAAACTACTCTATGATTCTTTAGCCAGCTCTCTTTATTAAGCCCCAATCATTAAATATGACTGTGAATAGAGTGAGATCTGGCAGAAGAGGATGGCAGTAAAAGTGAGCTATGAATAGCTCTCAAATAACTGCAATTAACCCTTCAGAAACACACGTTCAGCTGTCTTAGCCTGTCACTGGTGAAGTTAGAGCGACGCTTCCCCTGGAACTTACCGTAGCATGGTTGGATGTCAGTGCTTCACGCGTCTCCTCTTGTCCATTAGGTACCTCCTGAGTCTGAAGCTCCCAGTGAGCTCTGGAGCATCGGTGAAGTCTCTGCAGAATGGTGACATGAAGCCTTCCCATCATGGCCTGCTGAGAGCTCTCAGGTGAGCGTTGCCACTCAAACCCGCTCTGAATGTCCCTCACAACTGTGGTTGTCATCCCAGACTGCAGCTTTGGGGATCTGACCTGACTTCCCCCTCTTGTCTCCCTTTAAATGAGTAGACTTGACCATTTCTGCTGTTTGTAGATTTGAAGGCTAACTGCGGAGGGAAACAGGGTTGCTTGTGTCCTTCCAAAACTAGAGGAATATGACATAAAGTGATAATTCTTGATAAGAGTTGGAAGTTCCTCTGATATGGGACAGGCAAATGGGTGATGTACAAGGAGGAGAGGCACAGCGTCATGTAGGAAAATGATAGATTGGACAGCAACTTTGGACCAAAGGCAGTAGCTTTTCTCACGTCGCATCCATGGGTTGTGAAACTCACTGCTGGAAGAAACCGTGGACTCCAGGAGTGTAAATGAGTTAGAGGGAGTCGGTGAATTGAAGGAGGGTTGGTCGACTGGTGGCAGTTAAATCGGATGCAATGGGAACACTTTGTGAAAGGCAGATCTGGGGAAGCATCACTTGGTTCATGTCCTGCTGCAGGACTCCTTGACTCCTCTGCCACTGGCCAAAGGGATATTTGGCAGGATGGATCTCTGCTGTGGCTTAATACAGCTGCAGCTAGAAATTCCCCTTCTTCTGTCCCCCATCTGCCTCAAAATAAACCTTGATGGGGGTAGATAAATAGCATAATATAGGCTGCTGCTGAGCAGTAGGAAAATGGACTGGAGAATGAACGTCATGTCTCTTCTGTTCACAGGGATCTCGCCACCTCGAGTCTGCGGTTCAGCAAGCGTCAGCACCGTTCTTGGAGGAGCGCACAGCCAACAGTTTTGCCTTGGAAGAAAAACATCTGGAAGAAGAAGAGATAAGAAGCAGGTGCATACCAAGCTCAGCAGAAGAATCTGGAGTCCTGTGGGTGCCACTAACTCCGCTGTCGGTAGTTAGAGCTGAAGGAAAGGCCGTGAGTGGAAGGGGGAAGAAGTCAAGTCTCCATGCTCCTGTTGCGTGAACCAGTACTGCATGCACTCCAGAGGCTGTTGTAAAGGGAAAATGGTCTCTATATACAGTCATAGATGTGTCGTGGAGCTGAATTGTGCCTTTTTGGATCAGGCAAGGGTCTTGCCGGAGGAGTACGAGCTTAACTCTGCACTGGAGTCCTGGGCAGAGGGGCAGCCGCGCTGGGCGGTTGAATGGCTGACAAAGCAGATGGTTCTGAGCAGTTCTGGAGCTGGCAGCACTGAGCCCGTGTTGCTGGCCCGGTCTCCTCTGCTCGTGGGCCGTGTTTAAGAGCGGTTCCAGCCTGGCCCCGTTCAGAGGTGGTTTGGCTGCTCATTGCAGATGGGGGATAAAACACCTCCAGCGTGAGCCCACCTTTGCACTTCTTTATCTTACGTGTCAGACAGTGCGATGTGCATATCCCATGGTAAAACAGCTCCCAGTTTTGATTAAAAATATATATATATATATATCATCTAGAAGCCTGAAAGCCAACTGGGTAGTCAGTGGCCCTCTTTGGCTGAGAAACTCGCCAAAGGGCTCTTGTTTAGGTGGAGGAGAGCTTGCTGACACTGGAGCTTGCATCAAATCCAAGCACGACCAGCCATCAGGCGCAGCACAGGGGGACACAAACTGGAGCTGTATTTCTGCAGGACCCCCTGCACACAGCCCCGTGTACCCCCGTGAGGGACCCCGCGGGGCCCGAGGCAGAGCCGAGCTGCTCTGGATGAGCTCAGTGCTGGGGATCTGTCTCATCTCCTTGGACACCCCCTTGGTGGGGTAAAGTGCTTCCAGCTCTTGGCCTAATAGCCCAGCTTGCTTTAACTCTGCCTGAAAGGAAAGGCGAGGGGCAGAGGAGATGGGTGGTGGGGAAATAGCTCACAAAGGCTTGCTTGCCGCTTTGCTTAGATCAGGTCTCTGAGCTGGGCTCTATAGTCAATAAATGACCAGTATATGGATAGTGTGTCACTATGAGGAGTGTAACCTTAATAGAGAATGCGTTAGGCAAGGGGCAGCCAGGTGGGACTGGTGTGGAGAAAAGGGTCACAAAGAGAGCACAGCACTGTCTGCACAGCTTTAGAAGAAAAGCTTGGCTTTAAACCCATGCCAGAATGGCGGCTGCTTCCCTGGGCCTGGACCAACAGGAGGGAAGGAATAATTTGGAGAAAACACTGAGCCCAGGACCTAGAAACCAAACTTGTAGGCAAACACCATCGCAAGGCTCCGGAGTTGTATCACAAATACACTTTTGTTTGCCTGGGCAGATTAACTTCTATTATAAATTGTGGCTGCAGCTGTCATCTGGTTTGTGCAGATAAATAATTGCTCTCTTGGAACCACTGCTGGGTCCCTCTTGCTGCCCAATCCAGTATTACACATGAGCCTTTAATAAGGGCTGCTCGAAGTTGGTGGTGGACCAAAATCTGTGGCTGTTGCAAGTGTAGTCCCATTGGACATACAAAATACTTCCTTGATTCTGCTTTAAGTCCTAGAGAGAGGAAAAATGAGACCAATTGATTGTATCATAAATGAAACAGCAAACTAATCATTTGGTCCCCAAAGCTGCAGAGAAACTTGTTTTATATTTGACCTTCTGAAGGTTTGAGTCATTCTAAAACCAAAAATCCTGAAAGGGTTTGTTCCAGAGGAAACTTTGCACATGATTTAATGTGAGCCTGTTAATTTAAAGTAAAACTACTGCTGTAAAGTACTATGTATATCTCCTTGTGTATATAATGTCTTATCTTTAAGTAACTTGTTGCACAATGCCATATGTAGCATACTGAAATCTGTATATTTATTTAAATCTATTGTTTGTTTTTTTTTTAGACAGCAATTTGCAAAATTTAATTTGTAATAAATAATGACAAAAGTCAATATATTTTCTTTCTTATTTGGTGGCTGGGTGGGTGTCGATGAAGGGGAAGAAACCCCAATGGCACTGTGGAAGTGAGCGGGACTGCGAAGCCGGGTGGGAATGGGGTGGCCATGCCGCCTTGTGAACAGTCCTGAGCAAATTTCTGTTCAAAGCGAACCCATCTGGCTGACTTCAACATTCCTTAACCTAAAATAAATACCTTGTTCCTTTCTAGATGTCTATGGGAACACAGATATGAAATAATCCCCAAACTGTTGTGCTTAGGGGTGTGGATGCTAAGGCCAGGTCTAACACTTGTGCCAAGGGATCCTGGTAATGTTTTCCCATGGTTTAGTCCTTTGCCTCAAGTCTTCTCAGCAGCTCTGTGACTCTGGGTGTCAGCGCTGCAGGGACAAAGCAACCACACACCCTCCGCTGCACCCACAAGTTTTACATCTGAATTTGCTGATTTATTTTTGAAGTGCAGTTAAATAGTCATCACCCATTTGATGGTCTTTGCATGAAGACCCCACCATAGATTATCCTGGTGTCGTTAACTCAGTGAATCTCATGGCACAGCTGTGAGAGGGGAATAAAAAGGAGATATTAATGCTAGCACTGTGTTTGCTGCATACTCAGAAACTACAGTGCTTCTCCATGGGTTTCCATGGCTTCCTGGGAGCTCCAGCCCCATCCTTTCCTATTTTCCAGCTTCCTTGGCTGGGCTGCATCACCCATGGCCGAACCTCCACCCCGTGACTTGGTGCTACCGTGGGCAAAACTCAGATTCCTTCAAACTTTTCTATGACAATGTCATAGTTTCTATGACTATAATGATAAAGCATAATGATAAAAATGACCTTGAATTACAGATAAAAGGGGGAAAAAAAAAAGGTACCCTAAACCTCTGAAAATTTCCTGTGTATAATATCTAAGGTGCAATTTCCAGAGTGTCCTGCTTGGACTGATTTCAGGTGGTGTGAATGAGGAAGCTGAGGGCCGTTGGAAATTCATTCATTTCCCAGGAAAGATTTCCCCATCATCTGGAATGTCTATTGAGCCAGCCGTGGGCCCAGCCTTTTATTTGCCTTTCTGAAGTCACAGAAGAACTATGGCCTTAGTCAGCCCTTTGTCTCAGAGCACAAAGCATCCCTGCTCAGCAGCTCATGGCCCACCCAGCTGTGGGAGCATCCCCTTCGCTGGAGCTGTGACCGCAAGAGCAGCCCTGTGTGTGGGCTTGAAGAAGACATTCAAACAAGGAGAGGGAAATTTGAACTAACCTTGTAATTTTTATTTTATTTTATTTTATTTTATTTTATTTTATTTTATTTTATTTTATTTTATTTTATTTATGTTTCCTGGCCCTGAGATCAATGAACAGAGTAAAATTTCCAGATAGGGCTGAACGATGGAAAATCTTCTAAGAGGAGGCTGTCCACATTCACTTGGGGACTCACTGGTGAGTACTACAGAAAGAAATACTGGAAGTCAACATATCTGGAAAACCAGATTAAATATATCACAGGCCAGATATCCAGAAAAGTTGCCCAAGGCCCCAGTGAAATAAAAATTCCAGAAGACTTCCCTGGTCAGATCTCGTATGAGGCCCCTCCGGTGTCCCAGCCAGCGCTGAGGAACAACCCGAGCCTGGCACTAACCCCGTGGTGCTGCCGGGAACAACACCAACAGCTGTGCAAAGCCCAGTCTTAATTACAAGCGCTAATTAGGTACCACCCAAGGGAAGAGAAGGCAGATGCTTAAGAGCATCTCAATTAGGGTGAAAAGGAAGAACAGAGGACCATGCTTATTTCGAGGTTATTGAATTCAGTGATAAAGATTGGCTGAAGTATGTTGAAGGAGGCGTATTTTATACATTCTCTCACATCACAGGAAAGAACAGAATAGAAAAAACCTTTATTTAAGATGAAAACCCAGGAAAGCAACCAACTTCCAAAGTCAGTCTTAAGTTTAAGTGATAGCATATCTTTCCTAAGATACAACTTTTTGATTGAGCGTTCCTTTTTAAAATGGACGATTCCCGTAAAAGTGGACTTCTTGTGCCCTGCATTTGACACCTTTTCTGCAGCAGGAGTTCATGAAGAAGAGCCCTTTCTACACCACACACGGGTAGTCAACTTTCCTTCTCCACTGTGGGGCTGTTCGGTCCTCATCGGGTTAGGCAGAAAAGGTGATATACGAAATAAGCACTAGGGTGCAACAGGAGGGGAAGGGACACTGAATAATGGGTGCGTGGTCATGCTGTGCCATGGCTCACGGCACCTCTGGCCTGAGCTATAAGGTCATTGGCTTTGTGGAGGTTGAATATGGACCAACAGTATAGACCCCACAGATGGTACTGGTGGCTTCTCCAGCAGCTGCATCTCTATCTATAGGATTCAGTCTGTTACGGGAATCTTTCAGTCCTCCACGTGATAAAGTCTGTGATGGGGTTGTTGTGGCAATTTACCCAAGAGTTGTGACAGTCCACCAGAGACTGGAAACATCTTCCCTTTCCTCGCGAAGACACAGACCTCCCTTCAGCACATCCACGCATTCATTTTATTATGACCCTAATAGCACATTATTTGCAATATGAGTTAACCAATTCAATAAGTCACCCTGACGGCTTTTTTTTTTCCTAGTTTTCAACACGTGCCATGAAAATCTCCAAGACTTCATTTCAGCAACAAGACCATAACAGTTTAGAGAAGATCTGAAATGGTGAGTAACACTCTCCCTGGAGATTTGATGGCAAATACGAGGTATGCCTCTGTGACTTTATTATTAAAACAGAATGATCTCCCTCCAGCTCTGTTGGAGGGGGAGGAGGAGGTAGCACACATGGAGCAATTAAGAAAAATGTCTTTGACCTTCAGCAACTTAATCAGCTGCCTGTGTTCTTCCTAATAGTGTGCTAATGGTTAAGTTCTTCTGGATGCCATAAAAAAGTGCTATAACTGGAGGCTACAATAAAGCGCTGATCAACCCATCAAGTGAGTCAATCCAAAAGTAATATCTGTCTTTGTAATGACTATAATAAAACCTATGCCAAAGCCATGAGATGACGTGAATTAGAATGCTGTTTAATTATGCCGGGCTGCGATGCTGGGTGAATTTGCCACACTTCGGAAAACTTACTCTTGGGTGACATTCCCACTCCTGCCTAGGAAAGGGGTTTGTGTGGCCAGTGCTCGAAGGACAGTCCTAAGAGGTCTGGGTAGGTGACATCTCTATCCAGGCTGAGTTTTGGTGCAGAAAAGGGTGATGAATTTGGGCTGGGGCTGCTCATCCCAGCAGTAACCTCACTGACAAAAGCAGGATGGAGACATGACTGTGATTCCCTTTTTGAGAGGTTGAGGCTGGGAAGAGAAGAGGTGTTCATAAACTGTATGTGTTGTGGTGTTAAAGACAGCCTAATTTTAATGCCATAATATTGAAACAGAGTGGAAGTTCACTGAAGCACTCAATACAGCACCATGGGATCAGGTATTTGAGTGCTGTGCCATAATAAAAAGGCACAGATGTGACAAAGCAGAAGCACCTGTGGCAGAGGAGTTTAAAAGATGTATAGATGAGGTTCTTGGGGACATGGTTAAAGGTAGAGTTTGCTTATGGTTGGACTTTATGATCTTAAGGGTCTCTTCCAGCTGAAATGATTCTATGATTCTCTCTGACCCCCACACCTTTTACAAACCGAGGCACCTGCTGCTGTGGACGGAAGGATGGCAGCTCTTTTCCTACAAAACACAGCCGGTGGTTTGGGATCCCTTTGAGCACAAAGCTGCTCTCCAGGATGCTGAGAAGCAGGAACCGAATTCACAATCCCAGCATGGAGCTGGTGGAAAACACGCTGCAGCCTTTCAAGGAATCGCGGAGCGGATTCCTCCCCCATCGGTAAAGAAAACAGGATGCAGGCCACATTCCTGCTCGCATAGACAAGGCTCTCCACACCAGCACAAACACATTTTCTCAGTTTCAACTAAACCCTGGCTTTATACCACCTTGCTGCTGATAAGGGTCTGATTAATGGAATAATTGTCTTTTTTTTTTTTTTTTACTAAAGCCTCTGGTGCTAATTGTTTTTTCCCTCTCCCATTTCTTGTTTAAAAGGCGCTTTCGAGGAGGGCTGCTGATTGTGCTGGAAGTTGCATGGGAACACTTAGTCTCTTCCTGGTTTTGTTTTTGGGGCTAACTGCTGCCACTGAGACCAGCAGGTCCAGCGGACAAATCACCTCTGCAGATAACCGGCAAAATCCTGCCCCTGTGCCTCCCGATAAACAACTGCAGATTCATGTGTTTGTTCATGACACAGAAAGCAGCCAGAACAATGATTTGGTGACTTTTTGCCAGCGTTGTTTCCTGCAGAGAGCCGGCTTCCCTTGCGGAGCCTCAGGTACATAGCAACAGCTCAGCACAACAAAAGCCAACCACTGCAAGGCATTAGAAAAATATTATCCCGGTCCGAAGGGTGGGGTTCGCCTTCCCATCAGCACCCTGGTGCCGGGACCAGCCCCAGCGCCAAACCTTCCCGCAGTGCGTGCCAGGCTAATTAGCCAGCCCTTCTTCTCCCAGGTGAAGCTGCTGGAGCCGCGAGAGGCGGCTCCCGCTCCGTGCTCACCGGGGACAGGGCGATGATGTGCGCACGTGTCATGTTTTAAGTGAAGGGCTGGAGTCTTCGTTTAAAAATGTAGTTTCTTCAGTCACCAAAGCACCTTTGCTCTGTGGGGCGATGTCAGATAGGAACGGCTCCATCACCGTGTTTGTTGTCCAGCCTCGAAGATGCAGAGTCCTGACCGGAGATGTGACCAGGGACCGCAGTGCTGCTCGCGCCTCAGCCCTGGTGCGGGTGACAAGTCGGGCCCTGCAGACCCTGGCTCCAACAGAGCTGACACCAAGACCTCGCAAGGACACGTGGTACTTGGCCTCTGGACTGTCCTTGAGCGTCTTATTTATATTTATGGCTGGATATACTAAATGAGACCAGCCTCTTCAACCTCACGGGCAGATCCATCAGCTCTTCTGTGCTCAGCTTCCTCTTGTGTCCATGTCTTCAGAGGCAGAAGAGAGATGCTGCTGAGCACGGAGGAGCCCGGTGCTGCTGCGTTGGAGGCAATGCTGACACCGATAAGACACTTTGAAGTCACATTTTGGTTATGACTGTAATCGGCCAGGAATGGAGCAACAGTCAGCAGTGTATCCTTGCGCTGACCTACCCGTGACACTCACTTGGAAAACTGTCTGGTATTTAAAAAAGTAATTCTGAAAGCAAGGGATGGTGTTTCAAGGAAACTTATTATGGTTTATCGTCACTCAAGCATCGTGACTCTTGTCCTGCTTTGAGAGTGTGAATGATTAACTCAGTTTGCCTCGCTGTAGCATGAAGCTGTTTTATGCATTTTTTAAACATTTGCTACTTGAAAAGCCAGGTACCCGCTTCTGAGAGTGTAACCACTTCTAACAGCTACCTGAACTGGGTCTTTAACTCAACTAAATAAGCCTGGGCTTCTTGACTTTTGCATTTATTGCAGAAGATCTCGGTTTGAACACCATGTGCAAGCAGCGATGACCTAGTCGTGGTGGAGAGCAGAACTCTGAGACCACTTTGGTAATATATTATATTAACTAGGCAAGCGCCTGCAACCTGCTGAGGTCTGAGATGCGAGGAGCAGTCCGTGCGCTGCTGCGGTCACTGCCTGAGCCCAGCAAGGTGCTTCGAGGTTTATAACAGAAAAAATCACAGCAGTAATTTTGGAGCAGACCCAATGGAACGGCAAGGGTTGTCTGTAGGGAGGAAAAGAGCCTGGCTTTGGAAAGAGGAGTTTTCTCTTTGATAATCTGGGAACTGAAGAGTTGACTTGGTGCCATGAGCAGGTCCTTGAACACAAGGAGATATTTTACAAGAACAGCTTTTCACCCTTGTTGACAAAACATGCTGGCGTTCTGTCTTTGGTTTGTGAGTTTCAAGGCAGGGTGGAGATACCCAGTCCCTCCAGGAGGAAATGGGGTTTCGTGCTTTGTCTCTGGTAAAACAGTGGTTTCAATTCCATCTCATGCTTCGGGGCTGATCTCTAACTTGACTTCTGCTTGTGGGTTATGAATCCTGTTTTACTCCCTCTGAAGCATCCCAGATGAGTTAGGATTTTGTATGAAGATGGGGTACAGACCCTCCAGCACCTCCTTACATGCACCGGTCCACGTTATCACTAGGTTTGGCATAAGAAGACTTTTCTATGATTAAACTGGCAGGTTCACAGCTCTCCTTCACTTATTCTCAAACACAAGGAGACACATCGGTTTCTGGGGTCGTCCTGCTGTCCGAGAGGCATCTGGATCCGGCCCTTAGTCTTCCTGGGCTTTCTGGGTCGGACAGACAGACATGCTCGGCACAGAGTCTTTGGGTTTGCTAGGTGTTCTCATTTAGGAAATGTTGATTTAACCCTCTCAGGAATTAACATTACTCAGGGCAGTGCTGCTTTGAAGTGGTTACCAGCCTGGTTAGAAGTAAGTGCAGGGTGTGGTATGTATCTGCAAGGCAAGAATGTCATTCTGTTTCCTGGGGACTGAACCTTTAATAAGGGGAGTTTCCCTTGTTGCAGGGGGCAGGTGTGAGGCAGCTGCTGTTTTGGGTAGCCAGCCGAGATGTAGAGTTTGGAGAACACAGAAAATACTGCCTTCTGCTTCACACTTTTGCACTGGCACAGAACTAGAGGGACCCCTATAACTCAGCAGGAGACAACGTGGCTGCGCGATTGGAGCTGAAGTTTCCTGTTACTGTTCAGTATTGAATCAAAACCACCTCTGGTTCCTGTTTGTAAGTGGTCTTCAATGGCACTCACCTGTACCTCTAGGATCTACATGATGTCCTATGATGTTCGGTAAACACATATAATGCTGAAAAGTGCACCCATGAGCTGTGCATAGAGATATGTGTAATTTCGTGGACCAGAGTTTGTGCTGGGAACATAAAAATATTCCTGATTTTGTTTTTCCCAACCGTGCCCCACCAGTACTGTATTTGGTAAACCAGCCGCCACCAGAGGTAGAGCTCCAGCTCATCCCTATTGCAAAATACCACGCTGGTGATGCCTAAGAGATGCTGTCAGTGTGCTCCGGAGGGGATGCTTACTCATTTTCTTGAGTGCAAAGCTGGTCGCTGGGCATTGGTGCTGGCAGCAGTGCTGTAACACCTTGCCTTTTGGCATTGGTTGTGTAAGGATCTAAATGCGTCGCAGTGACTCACCTCGCTGTCTGAGCAGAGCTGTTCGAGCAGGAGCAGCGCAGTGAGTTACCCCACCATGGGTGCGGAGCAACCCCAGCCACGGCTCCTCTAGAATGGCTGCAGAACCGCTGCACAAGCCGTACAAGAACAGCCCTCTGCAAATGCCGTCTGTCTAACCCGGTACATGTGGGGTGGGAATTGGGGCTTATGGTACAGTTCTTCAACTATTAAACTGGGAAATTTTATCTCCCCAAAGTTCTGTGTTGATGCACATTTTGAAGTTTTCAATGTCAATACTTTTTCTTTCCCTTTTCTATATTTTCTGTAATATCATATCTCCTTGTTGGAGGTACCACGAAAATCTTCTATCAGCTGATCTGAGTTTCTTTATTCCTGACAAGTGTCCCATCAGAAACAGAGCAGTGCTGCTTTCATTCTATTGTCACTCTCCTCCCGCTGCCAGGTCTGTACACAACCTCTCTTCTCACCTCCAGTGCACCCAGATTTGTGCAACGATTCTTATTTTAGAGCCACTGCTCCCAGTGGGTCAGCTGGGAGACCAATGACATGATACCATTAAACCCCAAATTGCTGTTCTGAAGAAGAAAAAATATATGATGGTGGTTAAGAGCAGTGGGAGGGACAGTAAAACCAGCGCTGGTGTGAAACAGGACCCAGCAGTATACTGCTTTATGATCACAATATGCAACGTGTTTGCACACTTAAGCAAGGTGGAAGATTCTGGAGGGTTTTGCAAGCTCCAGAGAAACCTGCTGGGTTTGTGAACTGCTCCAGAGAACTGGCAGGAGAACAGGAGCTCCCTATAGCGCGGAAATGGCTCAAGGACAGGACAGCAAGGACATCCCTCCATGAACGCGCTGACTCTGCCCTTCCGTGGCACAATGTCACCTCTATCTTGGTCTACGCAGCTCCATTAATGCAGTGTTAATGCAACTCTTTTATATGCCGATATTCTTCCACGCTCAGGAAAAAAAGTAAAACATTAACCAAAAGACCCCTAAATAATTGATAAAATAAAGGATGGCTGTTATATTACCCGAACACATGCTTTTGTTTTTAAGTTTCCTATGTTGGCTCTATATGCGGACATATTTTACGTTTTGGGTGAATGCCATTTTGCACTTAATTCCTGAGTCTGACACCGTCCTGGGCGGCATCGCGTATGATCTTGAAAAGAAAGTGAACAATGAAAGATTTGCAGATCACACAGAATTATTGAGGTCAGTCCAGACCTCGGGAGAATGGGAAAACCTCCAGGTGGACCTGCCGGAGGCAGCTGAATGAGTAGATCGGTGTCGGATGAAATGCGAGTTGGATCACCACCAGGTTAGGAGGAATAACTTGGTCTTTTAATGTAAATGTCTGGGCAAGGAAAAGCCACATGTGGTCAGTTACAAGACACCCCAACTGATAGCTGGATGGTAACAGAAAGAATGAATATGATGATGGGCCGTAGAAAGAATGAGAAAGAAAAATGATACTGAAAATATGCCGATATTATTAGATAAATCAGTGCTTCTCTCTCACTGGCAAGATGCTGTGTGGTTTGTCACCTTATTTAAGGAGGGGGGGAAAAGTAGCGATTTCAAAGACAAGCAATGAAGATAAGTGACCTGAAGAAACTTCTGTAAGAGGAAATGCTGAAAAGCCCCTTCCCCACCTCTCTCTGGTACGTGCCACAGTCTCCATTTATCTTTCTCCTTTTCCTCTGCCTGCAAGTCATTTTGTTTTCTTTCTGCTTTCCATTATTTTGATTGAGCACTTTTGGGGGCTCTGATGTATGAAAGACTATATGTGAAGTGCACTGGACCAGTGTTACCCCTTTAGTTCCTGCTTTGCCTTAATTGTACTCTTAGCCCTTTGTTTGGATATCCACTTATTTCATTTGTCAGGATGTTGGAAAGTGGCCTTTTCTTTGGAAATTTTTTTTGGCTAATTTTAGTTTGTTTTATTACATGCACATTGTCCAAGGAAGTGATTAATAATACTACATTGCCTTCATGGCTTGCAGAAAAGCTTTGGCTTAAACTTTATTTTTTTGACAAAATAATGAGTCTTTAAGGTTATTAATCCTTTCCCAGAAGTAGCAGCTTTCTTCAGAAGTTTGATTTGCAATGACAGGGCTTTAGCAACTGCTTTATCCTATGTTGCTATGAATGGATTTCATGTGCTGCAAGTTCTTCAGTAACCATCCTTTTCCATCATCTCAAGAATTAATAGTCCAGGGTAGGTTCCAAGTGGCTCTCCGGGACATTTGCTCAGGTACCTGTTTCATCTAACGCAGGTTTTCTCCTACATTGCAATATGTTTGTCCCATTTTCTTCCTTTGGTTGGTTGTATATTTAGCTGGAGGGCAGCATTGTCCTCTCTGTGGTGAATAAGGTATATGACTTTGTGAGAAAAATGTCCAGTTCCAGCTTGGTTTGTAAATTCTCTGCTCAGAAGTGTTCCACATTCGCTCCTGATGAAGTCATTTCTGATTGCAATGATAAGTCATTTCCCTGGTCCCCATCAGTGAGTGGCCCAAAGTTGCGGAGCATCAGCAGCAGAAACAACAGTCTTGATGTGCACATGAATTGATATTTTTTTCCATTAAATCTCAAAGCCCTTATTTCGGGCACATCTCAGTTCCTCCTCACCGCAGAGCTGGTTGCAATGACCTTCCCTGCGGCAGGGCTGGACGTCTGGCCCAGGACACCCTGCTGGATGCAGGTGTTCTCTTCTCCTTCCTACGTGACACTCGTCCATCGGGTCCCCCACGTGTACATACGACATCCTGAAAACACGAGAAGAGTGCGAGCTATTTCCCTGGCTGGCAGCAAACACAAAGAATTGTTCGCTGTATCTGTTGGCTACTTAAAAACAGGAAACGTTCTTTCCTTAGTGCTGCTTTCTAGTAGGGGTGGTTCGTACCGAGCGCTGCGCCTGTTCTCCTTGCTAAGGCGAATTGTTGTCGTGGCACATGCTGTCTCATTTGCATGAAGTATACATGTCTGGAGGTGGCTGATGTAAACAGAAAGGGCAAGTACAGTATGGAGATCAGTGGGGTGTTTTACTTCAGCTGCTGGAAACAACTGAGATCAGTCACTGCAAAACACAGGCAGTGAGTTGGTTATCAAGTTTTAAAGTTCCAGCATCAGAAAGCGTTCCTCGGTTCGGAGCTTTATCTTTGGGTAAAAGGCAGAAGAAACACTCTCTGGGGTGTCTAAACCTCCTTTTGCTGCTGGCTTTCTCTCCACCTTTAGACACGTCTGCACGTATGGATTATTATTTTCCCTTTGATCACATGCAGCTCTATGTGTGTGTCTGACTCTCATAATGCAAAAGATTTGAAGAAGAGCACCTGTGGGGATAGTGCTGGTTTGGAAGCCAGTCGAGGGGGGCATTTCATCAACAGGCAATAGCTTTTCTGGAATCAGTAGGAGAGGAATCAATGCACAGAGTTTCTTGTTTTCTTAATCATGCTCCTGTTTTCTTTCCTGGGAGATTTATGAGCCTCCAAATGTTGGACAAACACCAACAATAGTTACACATTTTTAGCATCTGAATGCTTTGCTTTGCCTGGCTTCATATGGAAAGACAAGTCCGGACAAGGTGGTCCTCCAGAAAATGGTTTATTGGGACAGAATTCTGGCCTGCAGCCATGGCACCTTGGGCAGTGATCTTATCAGACCTCCTGAACAGAGCAGGGTTGGGCCTGTTTGTTACTGCAGTAGAAGACCTCCGAGGAGAACCTGGGTGTTGCAAGATGTGGTATCAATTGTTCTCTGGGCGATGCTTTCCCTGGAGAGGAATGAACCCGCACTGCGGGCTGCTGCCCCGCTGAAACGGCAGCGCTTCAGGGAGATGCAAAGCCCAGCCCAACTTGGGGTGAAAAGCAGAAGGAATACACAAAATCAGGTGTGCATTCTCCGTGGTGTTCAAGGAAGTCAAGGAGGAACTGACCATTTATTTCCAAGGAAGTCTGGGTAGCTAAATGCTGCAGGTTCCTTTGGGAATCCCAGTCCAACTGTCTTTGAAGAGTACAGTGGATTTGGCAGAGATATCAGCAAGAGTCTGCTTGTTTCTCATCTCAGCCAGCGTTGATATGTGGGCTGAACTTTACCTTAACTTAAAATCCTCTGGAAGGGCTCTCATTCCATTTCTATTGAGCACTGACTCGCCTGGCAGGTTTGATGTGATTTCAGACAACCTTCTACTGAAAACAACCACATCCATAATGATGACACTTTTGGCCTTGACATGACTGTACCTTTGAACTTGATTAAGGTGCCTAAAAATAGACTTACAGTGTCCCTTGAGACACTTTAGGGTATCTGAGACGTCTGCATAGGGTGGCAGATATGATGAGTCTACAGAAGATCTGTTCTCTCCTTAGCTGGCAGCTGGTGGATGGGTTGGCTGCCCATACCCTCTTGAGTAGAGGTGGAATCCTGCCTGTAGACACTGGACTGAGCTGCCCGTGTCCATAGTCCTTAGGGCCAGAGTGGACTAGCATGTCTTCAGGATGAGATTCAACTCTTAATTCAGGCAACTAAACGTAGGTGTCCACCTCTAAGATGCTGTAGCTCAGGTAGAGGTCTAAGTCCTAATGGAGTTGAGCCCAGAGTGATGTGGTCCAGTCTAAATAGACAGCAGATGATCAGCTGGATTGCTATTATATGGCCTCAGTTGTTATGTTGTACAAGTAACAAACACTAATCTTTGCCGGGTGTTTTTCAGTTCACTAAATAAAAGACTCAATTGTTGGTTCTTTCTGCCACTTCCCTTAGGAGACTATTGCATATTCTGTTTGCTCTCAGTTGATGTATAATTCTGGCTGATTATTCTTGATGGTGTTGTGTGACTAATTACCAGTATCATAACTTGTTTTCTAGCATCATAACATTTTTTCTATTTGTGTCTTTGCATCTGATAACAAGCCATTATCACCCTAAGAAATGATACTATCGTTCGAGAAAATTTTAAGACTTGTCTTCAGTGTCCTGTTACTGGGCTTCCTTGTCTTCATTCCTTACTTGGGAATTATCTATTTGGGGCTTCTTCCTAAAATGCTTGCAGGACAGTGGTACTAAGCTCATCAGTAACAATATTTTGCTGGTGCCAGCCCTGTCAAGACACTGGTGTTCAACCTTATCCACATTTTGGAGGTGGATTAGTGAGACCTGGAGTCTAAAAGGAGTTTTTTTGGATCGCCACACGCAATAATAGACAAAATGTGCCTAGAAACTCAACCCAATCTCATTGTGCTGGTGATCTTCACCTTTCACCTTTCGAGCTGGTGATCTTCACCTTTTCCAGAGCCTCTTAGATGTTCACGTGTCTGCTATGAGAAGAAAATGGTAATATGTACTGAAGTATATCTTTGGAGCAATTCTGTTTATTTACAAGGCAAAGGAACAACTTTTTATTACCCAGAAGGCATTTGGAACAAATGCTGTCTACACCTGCCCTTCCAGTGAATTTCGGTTATCAAAGAGTTCACTTTCTCCTACTTCTCTTCAAGGCCATCTTTCATACCAGATCTATTTCCTCTTTACATTTCTGCTGGTTCTTTCAGGTTTCTCTCTGCATGTAGATGACTAGACAAATAATTTCCTATCCCCTGCATTTGCCAACATCTTGCAAAAATGCTTAATGCTGCTCAGATCTCACCATGCAGTCAGTTGTTTAGACGACTTTCTCTCCAGCTCCTTGGATTGATCCCCATGAGAAGAGGGGTTGATGAGGCCACTGATTTAACTTGATCTTTGATCTATGATAACTGAGTCATCTTCCGGCCCAACAGGGTGTAAATATGAAAATAAATGAGTTAATTTTACATGGAGCCTAAGCTATGATCACTATTGCTCAAGCCTCTTCTATCAGGACTCCTGCTTAAAGTCATTGAGGTAATGCTAGACTTTAAAGACAGGTAAGAAATATCCTCTGGAAGTTCGGTAGGAGTGATAGTAAGAGATTCTAGGCTGAGAGGGCATTCTTTATGTCTTTATATCAAGACAGATATAAGCATCATTTTTGTTGTCCTTAAAACAACCTTTTATCATGAAGATGTAGCTAGAATAATCATCATGAAAAATGGGGCTACCCTGGACAGAAATGTGCATTGTTTCCTGTGTATTTTGAAGGGATATTTATCTGATTTATGGCAAGGTCACAGGAAAGTTCAGAACATTTTCCTTATGAAGCAGAAAGCCTTGGTGAAAGCAATTTGACAATCTCCATTTAAGCTTCAGCAGGGCCCAGCTGTGTGACCTGTGTGCCCAATATCCTTTCTTACAAACACTTCAGCCCTTTCTTGACCCAAAGTGTTATGGTTGGGTGCGGGGAGCTGTATAAATCCATTTCCAAGAGCAGGTCCTCAACACTTGCTTGTCTGGCTATAAACTCTTGGGTTGTCCTGGTCACCAGAAGATGGTGTAGCCACTGTGGAGGCATCACCTGCCTTTGATCATCTCTGTGGTCCTTTTATTGCAGATCTCACCCTTTGCTGATGCCCACAGCTGTTCTCTCCAACCTAGTTCAGATGTTACATAAAGAACTAGATGTTAATAAGACTCACAGAAACAGGAGAGCATGACCTGTGAATGGGATAGCCTTTTGTTTTTTAAACACATCTTGAGAATGTGGCATTTTCCAGAGCTGAGAATGTTATTTACAAAGAGTCCTTTGAGCTATGATGTTCTTTGTCTCATTCTTTGACTTTTTGCATGGAAAAGAAGTCCCCCACAGTTTTCCCAAGAGCTGTTTAGTCCTGTTAGAGCAGACACAAGAGAGCCACAGAGCAGCGATGAAGATGTTGACTATGAACATAGAATGAATAGCTGACCCAGCTGTGACAATGACACTGGTGTGGACACGGTGTCAGAAGAAGGTGTATCAGAAATGTCCAGACATGTCCTATTTGTGACCCTCTGATAAAGTCACAGATGCTTTCAACAATGAGGCAGAGGGAGGTGCTGCAGTGTGTGTCCAAAGAGTAACTGAAAAGGAAAGTTTCCTATCTTATCTGGAATTAGCCTAAGGAATTTACATATCTTCAGGTTAAGGAGTGTGCTCCCACCCTGTACCTTGCTCTGCTAGTGGTGTCATACAGAGGTGTTATAAGTACGAGTTTTGGGTTGCTGGCATTCGGATGCAGATGGCTTTTCGTGGGGACACAATGTGCAGAAGTGGATATTCTGCAGCAATGGCTTTGAGTGTGCTGGTCTGGCTTGTTCTGAGCACAGTCCAAAATCCGCAGAGTAAAAATGCTCCAGACTTGGGGTAGTTTCTCTTTTAGGCTTTCCATCCTCTAAGGCTTCGAACTAGCTCCCCAGGAAAGCAGCGAGTGGGTAAAGAGGTAACAATGAGCAGAGGCAGGCGGGCGGTGGCAGCTGAAGGGATGGACGCGTTTGCAGGACGCACAAGGCAAACAAAACATCAGGCAATTGCAGCCTCACACGAACAAAAACATGCTGCTAGGAAAGCTGGTTGGTGCTTCTAAAAAGCCATGGTTAGGAAATTAATGAATTACTGACGGTTTAACTGGGTCAGTGGGGGGGGAAGTAGGCCAGATAAGGAATTCCTCGTACAGGAGTGTTTTGATGTTTGGATACATCTGCTTATTTTCATCAGTAATATAGATAAGACACTTCGGGCTGTATTGTAAGGTAGTTTAAAACAGTTTAGTAAACATAGTTGTTTATATGCATGAATATACTTGCACAGAAACATACACATGGTAACACATACATTAGCATATACTTCAGGAGATTTTTCAATTATGATTACAGTCTTTTTCATTAGAGAGGTCTTTTATCACTGAAAGCCAAATTTTCCAGACAAATCACTGTAATTACACCTGTGAGATAATACAGCAGGTTTTTTTGGCCAAAGCAGGTCCCTGACCTCTGTCTCACTGCTTTGGGGGGGCGCAGCTGCTGAGGCAGACAGATTGGGTTTTTTCTCAGATTTTTTCCTTTATACATTTCACTGACACTTTCTCCCAGAAATCCTTTCCATCTGATTTTCTCTGAAAGAAGAACCAGTTAGCACAGAGCTCTTGGTCTTGCAGGTTCCCATGATCATAAGAGAGACAGGTAGACCCCAACCTGACAGTAGGTCATGAACTAGGGGGTCTTAAAAGAAGAGCACGCAGCATCTGCCCTCACCCTTGCATGTCAGTGTAAATGGGAAGGGAGCTGCAGGTGCAGGTTTTCATGTTCAGATAGAAAGCCAAGAGTTACTCCAGGTGTGGAAGAGTGCATGTGATGTAGACTGGCAACGGACACGTAAGCACCTGCTCGCACCAACAGGTATCACAGCTGCTCCATTCACGTCGGCTCTTACGGAGCTGGGGACCACGGCGGTGCTGCCCGTGCTCCCTGACCCTCTGTGCTTTCCTGCTGGCTTGCAGCAGCCGCGTACGTTACATGTGTTTGGGTGAGTTTTCAGGATCAATGCCTCGCCGTCCACGCTTCGCTGCAGGCATTGTAGGTCTGTTTGCACATTGCCCAAACGGCTTCTTCCCAGGGCCTGTGCTGGGCTGTGCTCTCTCTCCAGCATGTGCTGTGGGTTACTCGGTGCATTTCGAGGTGTACGGGGCAGATTTTTTCTCCAGCTCGCTTTCCTTGCAATGCAAACTTCATCTTAGAGCACCGTTAGCCTCGTGCCTTAGAGCAAAAGGAAAGTGCCAGCATTGACCAGAAGACACAGGACGCTCCTCGGCAGAGCGTGAAGGCCAACAACACCATCAGTGCCAGGAAGTCTAAGGAACACACGTATTTCCCTGGACATGGCATTCGGGTACTGGGGGCAGGGGGAGAGGAAGCGTGTTCCTGCCCCTTCCACACCGACGGAACATCTTGTTCCTCCTTCTCTGTTTTGCGCAAAAGTTGAGGACTGAGAAGTTTTACCCAGTGCCACTCTGTGGCAGAGATGGGCTGAGGATCTTTCCTTCCCAAGCCTGGACTCTAACAGTTAATGCTCTGTGGTGCTTTCAAAGGTTTCCTTTATTTCCTGCCTGACAGACATGGGGGTGGAATTTGGTCTGCGAGTGAAGGAGAAAGATGTTTTCCTACAGCGCTCCGATCCAGCTCCATCCACACCCTCTGCTCAGAAGGACAATTGTTTCCAAGAGCAGCACAAAAACAGGCCATTCACAAGAAAATAAGTAAGGAGAATAGTTTTCCCTGTTTCTCCCCAGCAGTGAAGAACCTTTTGTGTTGTGCTCAAGTAGAGATGCCTGCGGCGAGTCCCGGTGCCAGGACGGTTTTCCACTGGAGGGCTCATGTTTTAGCTGGTCAGCACAATGTGCCCATTGCCACAGCACTGAGCCTGGGAGGGTTTTCCCTTCAGGGAGGTGAAATGAGAGCTTCATTCTCCTCATCTTTCCTCCAGCATGTCAGGATGGAGTTGGAGTAGATGGGTCTCTTGGGTGTGTGACCATCACCTTCTCCTGCTGCTTCCAAATGTTCCTCTGAAGTAGACAAAACATTTCTTGTCCATAGCTCACCAACCTGCTACGATTTTCCTCATGGGAAAGGGCAGCCTGCAGTCCACTGTGCATTTCTTTTGCTAAGGGTTTTGCTCGTATCTCCCATGTCCTGCAATTCCTAGGTAAAATTAATTTGTGGACAAAATACTAGAAGAAGACAGAGCTCTAAAGCCTCACCAGCACTCATCAGACACCAGGTACCACCAGCTCTGTTCAAGCCCTTCTGCAATGCTCAGTCCCTGTGGTAAGTGAAGGCAGCCAGAGGGATGTGTAGGTAACATCTGCGTCAGCATCTTCCATGGGATGGCAAGTGGCATAGGAAGGCTCCACGGACCTCGCAATTTTTGCAAGCTTGGGTGGAATCTGCTTCCTAAAGTTCATGGATTCAGATGTGTGATGATGCCTGGGGGCAAACACTGCAGATTCCCGGGCTCAGGGCTTTGGGAAGCAGCAGCGTAGTGCAACCAGATGCTGCATGCCACAGGCCTCCTGGCCAGCTGCCTCGGGCACTGCGGCAAGCGGCGTGTCCATCCCTGCCAGGGGACGTAAGCCCTGTGTGCTCCTGCTTTGTACACATGGCCCAGGAGCAACATTCGCACCGCCAAATGGAGCCCTTTTTTTTGAAAAAAAAAAAAAAAAAAAAATAAAACAATAGCCTTGTGTTTTCTTTGGAGTTTCCAACCACGCAGCACAGTTAGCAGCACAAGCCGTGGCTGGCAGCGAGCGCTGCCTGCTCACCCTCCTCTCCCTCCCCAGCAACAGCCTGAGTCACGGCTGTGGTCACAGACAGTGACACAATGCCATTGTCATCCCAAGAATGCAGTGTTTTCCTGCTCTGCACAAATATTTTGTACAGTGCATTTTCCATGCTCTCCAGAGGAGACACTGTCCGGATTCTTGCTGTAAGTGCCCCCGGGAGCGCTGCTGACTAATTTCTCTCCTCGTGTTCCCCCAAGGTCCCAGTTTTATTTATACTCTGCACAAAGAGCTCAGAGTCAAGGCTGGTGAAGTGGATTTCCTCAGAACAGCACACACACACTGGTGTGTGATGAAATTGTGAATCTGATCTCTGGAGGTACGATTCACCGCGGTCACGTCACTGAAACCCGTTCACGGTTAAGGTCGTGGCTCGGGGGAGTTGACTTGGACATATATAGTCAATAGCAGAGCAGGTAGATAATTTGGGCCCCCTACACAAGAGATGGTCACGGGGCGACTCATCTGCAGATGCCCCTCTTGCTGTCACCTGCCGGGGTAATGAGACACGCGGCTCAGACAAGAGCCACACCACAGCCACACTGACCCCTGCAAAACGCTATTTAATCGCAGCCACGTTCCTGCCCTCTGCGCACACCTCGGAGAACGGCAGCCCGGTGACCTCCACAGACCCGTCTGCTCCGTTGAGCTCGGAAATGAAGCCGCAATTACTTACTAATACTACAGCTCTGCCTTTCTCACGTTGTGCAGCAGACAGCGAAGAACGGGGCCAGCATTTGCTATTTCTGTCAGGTGGTTATCAGGGTGATTTAAAATCAAATTGCTCGGGAGTATATAGGATAAACAAATTCAAATGCAAAGCTCAGGCCGTGGAAAAGACCTCATTCCCCAAAATGCCTTTGTTTTCTTGCAACTGAAGGACAAATGATGAGGTTGCAGCAAAACCTCTCACTGTGGTGAGCTCTTCCACTCCCTAGCATTGAGGGCTGGTGCAGCACTGATGGGTGAGTAACCCTACAGGCTCCATCAGGTCTTCAACATGACACAGGGCCTTGCTGAAGTAGGGTTGTGTGATGGGCTGTGGCACAGCCAAGGTGCTTCAATGCATCTTGGGATTCAGCGCAGTTTTGGAGGGATGAACGTGTAGAGTGGGACATGCCAGATAAGCCCTGAAACATGGACATTTCCTCTGTTTACGTACATGTAGGACAGATGGTTGTGGCCATGACGTAGCGGTTGTGGTGCTTGCTTCCCATTAAGCAGCTGTAAACTTACTGTACGTCTGTGGGAGGTGTGTTTGTGAGAGGAATTGTTTTGAAAAGTGGAGTGATTGATTTTACAGAAATGTGTTGGCTGGACTTGGGGTTTCCTCAACCATGCTTTAACTGGGATAAAAGGAAGACGCAACGTTATTCACGTCGGAATAATCTGTACAAAGTGCATTTCCTCCCAAAACGGAACATTTGTGTGTATCACTGACAGCGTGCTAGGGGAAACTAGGCTGGATCTGGTAAAAGCAACTGGTGGATGCTGCTGAACTCGAGCCTTCAGTGAATGGTGAAAATCCCGCACGTTGCACATACGCAGCCGTGAAATAGCGGATGTTTTGGAGAAGATGGGTGATGCAGAAAACTTCCTTCCGCAACTCGGAAGGCAAATAATTTGTATCCTGATTACAAATTATGAGGGCTTGTAGATTGCAAGGTCAGAAGAGACCATTATAATTATGTCATCTGACTTTCCCAAATAGGGCAGCCTTGCAGTGACACTTGGCGATTCCCGCGCCGAGGCCAACAGTTCATGGCTGAACTACAGTGGGTCTTGAAGACCTGGAGACAGAGAGCTGACTGTCACTGACCCTGTGCCCTGCGAGGTTATTCCAATACACAACATGTGTTTCTGCTCAAAACACACAGCTCATTCCCACCCCTCGGTGTCCCTGGTAGGCAGGTATGATGGCACTTCATCCTCCTCTCTGTGTCTTTGACTCTTTGTGCTATAGAACTGGAGATGTGATTTCCATTCCCAGTTTAAGAATTCTCAGGCTGTTCTCTGTGCCTGTAAGGCTGGAGGCTACTGCAGTTTCCTGTCTCACGGGTGTGCGGCATGTTCTACCCCACACAGTGGGACCTGCAAGTTAGGAACTTGACTGGAAGGAGCTGGAGACCTTCCAAGCGCCGTGATTACGTTAGTATGTCGCATTCATAAAGCAGAGTGTCTCCCACCCCTGGGGATGTTCAGCATTCCTGTCTCAAAGTGGGGTGGAAGGGCCATTCCAGGCTCACACAGCAGACCCACAAATGGAACACCCCGTGAAGATGACCCACACCTATCACAGGTCGGGCTGCAAGATGACTGAGGCTTTGCTGCAAAAAATGCACAGCCAGAACAGGGAAAAGGCTACTGAGCAAGGATATACAGCATGCCCAGAGATCTTGAGGCATGAGTCAGGTTCTGCCTTGTCTTAGCAGAACGCACGTTGCCCCGGTTTAGCCTGGGAGGGCAGAGCACAGCGTCAGCCCCTTCCCCACCGCGGCTGCCCACCCGGCCCCAGCTCTGCTCTAGGACAGGTCCCAAATGCGCAGCGACTTTTGCAGGCTTGCGTACAGCCATCTGTGATCTGCATGACCGGGTTTGTGCAGCTCCTCAGCTCTGCACAAGCTGGCAGCGTTAGCCCTGCTGACTCGGGTAATATTTCAACACGGCAGTCCAGGGCGGAGAGAAGAAAACAAAGCAAACCCACCATTCCCCGGGGCTGAGTTAGCAAAGGGTGGCGAGGAGATAGCGATGGGACAAGGGCAAGTGAGTCAGGCTGCACGGTCCAGCAGGGATAAGCAGCACGAGGAGCTGCTCCCTCCCTCCCACATGGCTCCTGGTCCTCTTGCATCACCCTTGGTCATCGGGCTCCCTGGGTGCGTCCACCCCAGGACACGCTGTTACGTTTGCAAGTGTCATCCTTTTCCCCACACACAGACGCTGCCCCATAGGCTCAGCACAACAGGTTCTCCCCGGGCTGGCGTGGCTGGGGGGGACACGGGCTGGCGAGCAGCAGCTCTGGCACCTCTTCAATGCGGGACACAATGAGGATTAATCACAGCCTGTCAGAGAGGCTGCTGTATTTTTCCTCCATTCTTATTTGCGTGCTAAAGCCTGGAAAACAGGATGGCGATGTTTTCCTGCCGCGCATTCACCGAGACTAAACAAAGGAGGTTGTATTTCCAGGCCCCCTTGCTCTCTGATAACTGCGGGGCTTTCAGGAATCACTTGGGGAGAGCAATAGTGTTGGGGTTCAAAGACCTGCCCCTGGGGCCAGCTGCATGCGAGAGGTGGATGCAGATCTGAGCATCTCCGGCTCCGTTTTCATCACTTCGTTATATCCCTGGGTTCGTCCCTGGATGTTCTGTCCCTGGGGTACTAAAATGCTGCAGAAATCCCTGCCCTGCCCACCCCCAGCAGAATCTCACCGGATTAAGGCCTGAAACCTTATTATAGTTTACAAGATAAGACCTTATTAAACAGCGTGAAAGTAACCTTGAAAAAGGGGATTTTAAAATCCGCAGTGCAAGGTCCTGAGATTGGAAAGCCATGAAATCTGATTGGGTTACTTCATATTCTTTGATGATCCTTATCTTGATTATCACCAGTAATTGTCATATGGGAACCTCACTGTATCATGGATCTGATTTTACCAGGAAAAATGGGAATGGCTGAGAGGAAATTGTTTGCATAGGTATTTTTCTGTGTGGGTGACTCAAACGAGGAAGAAGAGTACAATCTATAAAACTATCTGCAAGATCTTGAGGCAGGGATGGTATCTCAGGAACACTATTCACGTCTAAAAAAAGCCCCAAAAACATGCATCCTGCTGCACACTGGCACACCGCAAACCGCAGCTTTAGCCGGCAGCAAAGCCGCAGAGCACCTGTGCTGCAACCCAGCACAACCATCCAGGGAGGTCAGAAAGGGGCTGGGAGGGAGAGAACTCATCTGGAAATGCACAAACTTCCCCCTTCTTCTGTTCCCCCCGCCCCATTTCTCAAAACCCCTTGTAAATCACAGATTTTAAATATGCTACAAATGAACAAAACTTGCAATACAGCCTGGGGTATGATAAGAAAGCACGTGCTGTCATGATTAGAGCATTCAGATAGTGTGCTAATTACATAACACACTAGGAATTTGGCAGCGCTGATGTAGAAATAGGGCAAATAATCATGTTTCCCCAACCACCTCCTTCCCCCATTCTCTCTGCTTCTGTTTCCCTTGATTGAAAACTTAATTTTCAAACCCTTCCAGACAGCTCTGTGGCCTGGAAAATGTGAGAAACAACTTTCACAAAAGCTTTGCCATACCTCAAGTAATTCTTTTTTTAAAGAAAAGAAAAACCTGCATTAAACATTCAGTTGTATTTTGCCTAAGTGTTAAGAAGCGCTTCCAAACTGTGGCATAAACTGGTGTTAGTGTTGCTTGGCCCCATTTTTCCTCTAGGCAAAGACTTGGCCCGTAATAACTGAACATTCCAATCATTGTAATAATTCAACACTGCATGAGCATGAGGACTTATTTTCTGTCTCGCTCGTGTTTAGCAGGGAAGCAATTTTCCTCTTTGATGGAGGAAAAATGGAGACAGAAGCACCACCGGTGCTTTCCACGCTGGTGTAAAGAGATGTCAGGTTCTCTAGACGTGCTCCCGTCCACTTCCATACAAGAAGCCTCAAGAGCTCTGTGCTTTTGTGCAAAGGACAAATAAAAGGCCATCAAACACCCACGGAACACCACCAATGCAGAGCTGTGATGGGAAGGGGACCAGAGCCTCCAACATTAACAAGTGCTTATTCTAGGCACACCAAGGCAGGTATGATGAAGCCACCCCTCATATTTAGGCAGATTTGGATCCATAGATGTTTTTCTCCTATAGCAAAGTCCACAATATTTTTGAAGTATGCAGGAGTGTTCCTCCAAACCGCAGAGTGAGGGTCCATCTTGTAGCACAGGAAGCTTTGGAAAGCTTGTCTTCCAAACAGACAGCACAGGGTATTTGGAGAGCACAGAGGCCCCTGGAATTACTGGTAATTAAAGGAATGCCTTCTCCAACACAACCTCTTCTTCAGTGGGCTTTGGTTCAAGCTTCTCCATTGTATTTCCATCATCTCTGAATGAGAGCCAAGGAAAGCAAACAAGGCCCATGTTGCTTTTTGCAGAAGTCAGTCGAGCAACTGGCAGCTGGCGATAGCACAGTTCGTATCTACATGAAGAGTTTAACCTGCCCTCAGACTCCAAAAAAACACCTTGACATGCTTGGCATTCACGTGTAAAATATGTCATGTTCCTAGAGCCTGGGCTCAGACTGGCTCCCAGGAATGTTGGGCTCATGACAAGACTTGTGGCATCCTCAGTCAGGTCACGTAGGGTTAAAAAGTAGCGAGGAGTTAAGTCTTGTACAAATGCATCGCCCAGCCACACTGTGTTCATGCAGCCCAGAAACAAGCGTATGCAGATAAGCGATATCCCTAAATCTAGTTGCCTAATGCATGTATCAGCTCCGCTGTATTCCCAAGTGATTTTCATCAGGCTACTATTTCTCTTCTGTCTGCCCATCACTGACATCACATCTATGGGCAGCTGCCACACCTGCCTTCTCAGCGAGGAACTGCAAAATGTAAAAATACCATCCTCTAGAGCGACAGACAGCAGCTCATTTTCCATTCACATCACTGGCATGTAAGACAGACCCACGTTTCTCTGTGGCTGTAGAGGGTCTATCATTAGCTTTGCTAGCCTGTGCGCAAAATGGAAGTCTCAGACCTATGCCACAACCTCCTGGCTGTGTCCAGGGTCATTCCCAGAGTGACCAAGCTCTTTGCTGCAGTTCTGAGTTCATTGCGCTTCATTGCTTCCCAACCGCTTTGCTCCTGCTGGCCGTACCTGGAAGGCTGAGCTCGTCTGCAGCCCAAGCCCTTTGCACTACTTACACAAACGGGAAGCTGAAAGAGAGCAAAACTCGCAGCATTCATCAAAACTGCCCGTTTAAACACATGGGAGAGGTTGCGATTCCTATCTGGGCATGCTCGTCAGGTGAAGACATCTCAAGACAGATACCGCAGGAGACTTTGTGCTAATTGCAGCATCGCAGAGGAGTCTGCAGCTACTTGTACCCAGCCATCATCGGAGCAAAGAACACTTCGATTCCTGGCTGGTACCTGAGCTGATAATTGCTCAGAAAAATTAAGGGTTGGGTAATTCCTCCTGAAATTAATTGCCTCGCTAAGATGCCGCAGGGCAATTACCACAAGAGGGTTTGAACCAGATGATATAACCATTTCCCTCTCCAGGATTAAAACCAGGAAACAGGTTGTAAAAGTCCAGCTTCGTCACAACAGACTTTTAACTTTCTGTATGTTTCTTCTCTGGAAAATTTTGGGGCCTTTTCAGGTGTTCCTGAAACACACATGAGGGTCTTGAGGAGCTGGAAGATACAGAGTGGAGGATCTACCAGCTCCTGGACCCCAAGGGTAAGCCCACATGGCCAGCAGAGTGGGCAAAGGTGGCTTGATTGATGCTTCAATGTTTCTTAGAGGGTCTGGATTTGGCACCAGTTTGGAGCCCAGTTGGACCTTTGGGGAGAATCTCAAGGATTTTATGCTTCAGAGAGAGCAGGTGAGACACAAGGAGAACATCAGAGGAACCTCTGTTGGGTGAGCACCTCCTCTTCCTCAGCACTTTTGAATAAAGAGCGAGTCTCTTCTGTGTTTCAGGAAAAATTATGAATCCATAAGCTTAAGAAAATAACGCTTGTGGTCAAATGCTGAGCTCACTAAGAACAGATGCTGGCTCTAATTGCTGTGATTCATTGCATGTACCTGGTCCTTCCTTCAGCAAACTTCAGTTCCCTCTAGTCCTCCAGCATCCTGACTTACCGATGCACTTCAGAGAGAGCAGGAAACCCAACATCACCAAATAAACACAGTGGGGGGTGAAAAGCAGCTCTTCTCCTGGGCTGCCCTTGTTTTTGTTGCTCCTGTTTTTGGCTTAACCCGGAGTTAATCACCAACGATTCCGAATTCCACTCGAGAAGAGGGGAAAGGGAAATGAGCAGGAGGGCTTTGATTGAGCACCAGGGCCCTGCATGCTGCCTTGAACCCCTTGCTGCTTCATTAGTTGCTTTTCCATGTTGGGAGACGGAGGCTCCATGAGAGACAGGAGAGCTGCCAAGGCCAAGAACCGGTGCCCTTATTCAGAGCACACAAATGCACTTTGCATTGTTCTCATTTCCTCTCATATGAATAATAAAAGCTGTTTGACAGCATGATGACCAAAACTATTTTCTGCCATAGCTAAATCTCCAACATTTGTTCCATTTAAACCCTTAAATCCCTTTAACCCTTCTCTGTCCATCTAACCATAAGAAGCATATAGGTAGACCAGAAGTGATAGACATGGCATCAGTTCCTAAGACAGAGCTTAGATGACAGAGAGCACATTGCAGGCGTCTGTGGTGTTGTATGTATGTACATACCTATATTCTGTCTGGAAAACTGAAAATGACAGGTGTAGAGTCAGGTGGCTGAGCAGAGATAAGGGATGCAGGTTTGTCTTTTTCACTATTCTACTCTGGATTTATTTTTGAAACTAGCAAAGGTTTCCTTGAAGAACAATCTGTTTATGTAAGACAGTTTTTAACCTCTCCATTACATAATACTTGAATGTAAAAACGAAAGTACTAGCACCAAAGTTGAGTGTTTGCCATGTGCCTACTCAACACTAAGTGGAGGAGGAAAGCAGAGAACATGTGAGCAAACACTGTTCTCGGTACTGCAGAATCCTTGAAGGAGTCTAGGAAAAGGAAAACTATATTTTTCAAAGGTGGGTGAGTGATAAACCCACCAGAAACTCATTTTCTACAATAATACAGGATCTACGGTCCAGATCCTCAGAAGAGCATAGGTGTCCACCTCCTGTGCAGTTAGGGGCCCAGCTACTTTGAAGTACCTACACCAACAGGCTCCATAGCGCTGAAGGCCGACAAGATGGGCTTAACATCTTAGTGAATTTTGTAGTTGGACTTAAGTTCCCAAGTCACCAGTGCCATTCAGAAGACTGTTCATGCAGTCTTCCTACTGTGAATATACTTTTTTAGAAAAATCTTTGAGTTCTTTCCAGGCAATCACTGTACCCAACCACCGCAAAGATGTTTCCAAAGGAAACATCAAACCATCCTTGTTCAGGATACTACACGACTTGATTTTTGAATACTAAAAAGCAAGCTCTCTTGGGAGAGGACCATGGCTGGGTTACAGGGCCAGGTTTTGTGTCAATTTGGGTGCCAAAGCGGCCATTAAAATGATCAGTTGACACTATCTGTGAGCTGAGGAGCAGTTTTCAGGTGCCCAAGTACCTTTTTGACTTGGTTTCACAGTAGGTCATGTTTTCATGAGTGAATTAGAAAGTGGTTGGTTTGCAAGAAAAAGAGAATCCTGTTAAAAACATGCTGAATGGTGGTTTGTGCACAGCTCCACTGTGCCTTTCCTTCAGCCCACGATGCTGCTCATTAATCCGTATGTCCTGCTGAGCAGTCTCGAGGCCATGCAGGAGCATGTTGTGGCTATTCTACAACCTTGGTGTTTCCATGAAACTTCAAAGCTCTTGCCTGATTGGGCTGAAATCAATGAAACTGCCTGGAGTATTCAGATATGTGGCTCCAACACACAGCTCAGTGAATCACCCTGCACTACACCTTGCTATGGGAATTGTGTCTGTGCAAGAACGCTCCCAACCTTGGTGAACAGGAGGATATTTAAAGCCAATGGCGATCGCCTGCTTCATGCCTTGCAACATGCCCTGTTGTTATTAATATATATGAATATATAAATCCGGAATGTTATGAGATGACACCCAGCAAAATGACAGCGGTTGGAAAAAGAGATGGGTGGAGCTCCCTGCCTGAACACACTCTGCTGAGAAAGGCTGGTGTCCAGATGTTCCCGAGCCACCAGTGGAGATGGTGCCTGCAGAGAGCTGAACTGGGGCCAGATGAAGTCTGGGGGAGCTTTGGCTCGCTCCTCTCTTTTTACCCCAAACCAGCAGTTTAAAAGAGGGAAATTGCATGAGCCCATCAGAGATGCTGCTGCATGCCAGGATCACTGCGGACACAAGAGGTCCGTGCGAGCTGCAGTTACATAAAGGTGGTTCTGCGGTCATAAGGGAGAGACACACAGAGCAGCCCCACAGAGGTGAACGGGAGAGGTTTTGCTGCTGGAAGCCGCCACCGGGACGGCGTGGGGACCACCAAGGGAAGCCGCGATGCTGCAGGGCGAGATGCTGCGTTCTGGCATGTTGGCCTGTGAGTCAGAACTAAGTCAATGTATTTTGGATCTGGAAAGACTGTGACGAGTCCCCATGTCTGAAGATTCCTGGCTATATTTTTTATGTAAGGGTACCAAATTAATCTTATCCTGAATTCCAGCAGAGGTTACTGTATCTGTCTGACAATTCTGCCCCAAGAAACACAGGCCAGGCTGCACTTTTGAAATGAGAGCATGAAGTAGTGGAGCAGGAAAAGATGTTCTGCCTTTTGATATCAGTGGGGGATCTGGCTCCAAACTTATTTGTCTTTTCCTGAACTGCGTAGATTATCTGTTCCCTGTTCAGCAGCAACAGTATTCTTGCCCAGAAGCCATCTCAATCTAGAATGAGATAAAACAGTGACTTATGCATTGGAAACCTTCATAATCATTCTAGAAACATTTTATTATAATTATTGTCTAATTGTTGGAATGATTTGGGTTCCCTCATCATCATTGCTGGGTGTTGTTTGTTGTGATAATTCGGGGGAATGTCCTGTCAGCAAGGTTGAAACTGCATCTTCTGAGTTATTAATAGTTGAGATGTAGGTATCTGCATAGCTTAGGTAGAGTTTTCAGCCTTGCTAATCCACCTACGTGACCTGCCGTAGCCACGGTGCCACCAGGTCTCACTCACAGCTTTCAGTGTTGGCCAACGGGAGAAGATAATTCAAGTGTATCTTGTATCAGTAAGGACTTAAGGCCTAAGGGGACTGAAGACATTGACAGAGATAGTGCAGAAGAGACCGGTTACTGGAAGAAACCGGAGGTTCCCCCCTGTGATGTTGACTCTTTCCATCATTTGTCTTCTTCAAGGCATTAAGAGTAGTCTGGGCCCTTTGTATTTTTTCTTTTTCCTGGAAGCTCTATTTCTCATGGCAGTTTGGAAAACCAGCAAATTAACTGTAATCACGCATTGCATGCCAAAGGGGAGTGACTTGCACTCAGCAAAGAAACAGCTTAATTAGGGTGCCCTTGGCAGAGGCAGGACTTAGTTCTGGGTATATTCTGAAAAGTAATTATAATTAACAGTTGACTTCTAAGGGTGGGAGAATTGGACCGTCAGTCTAGGGCTTGAGTTCACTGCACACAAGAGAGCAAAGAGACTTTATGTAAGGGAAAAAATGATGGAGGCAGATGCTTTGTTGTCTGGGAACCAGGCAGAAGGGGAAGGAGACGTGTCCCCCTTCAGCTCCCAGCGTGCCAACTGAAAATGCAAAGCATCCTTTTGAAAGAGGTGATGCTTCTTTCCAGGCAGGTAGGAGAAGCCCCAGGTTGAGCCAGAGCTGTGTGCCAGCCACACGGGGCACCCCAGACCTGGCTGCAGATGACCATGGCCCATTTCAAAGGGCTGGACAACTACACAGCTACACCAGGAAGTATCTGCAGATGGAAGAGCTGAGATAATGGCAAAGATGCCTGAGGGAATGTCACCTTTGCTCTGGACAAGAGCTCATCAGTGCAAGATTAAGGCAGAAAGATCCCTTTCTGTGGCACCACTGACCATGAAAGATCATGGCATCTTGCTGTATCACTGGCCATTGCCAAGAAAGAAGGTGCCGGACCAGACAGACCAGTGAGCAGCCTTGAGCTCAAAGATATAGCCTGAAGTACGGCACTCAAAGAAAAACAGGCAGCTTGCCTCCAGGACACAGACACACACAGACGGTGCTTTAATGAGCAGATGTTATAATAGAAACCCAACCACGGTACCTCGTGAGGATGAGCTGCCAGCTCGCAAGGCTGGAGAAGTTTATGTGGAGCTACAAAATGAGGTCAGGCTTGACAGACACCCCTGCCAGGCAAACTCACGTGGAAGGGGAGAACAAGGAGACCTCCTGCTTTCTTGTTCCAACCTGCGGGGACCTAAATATAGACAGCTCTGACGAGCCTGCCGCCAGTGCCGCTCTGCCAGCTGTGCTTCGCAATCCCCACCGCACCTCCCAGCGCTCAAGGAGGGCAACTTGCAGGGCAAATACTGGGAACTGCTCGCATTCGCTCTTTAGCATTTGGAGTTACATATCCCGGACCTGCCTTTGCCCCTCAGCGCAGTTTCCCAGCAGCAGGGTTGGTGTGATGCTGCAGTGGGAGGCAGGAAAACCTCTGAGACAGGGACAGTGGCTCTTTTAAGGGCACAGTGGGGCAGTAGCCCCACATTTCAGGGGCAGATCTTAAAGATGTATTGTGGGGAATAGAAAAATCTTCAGCAAAGACCCAAGCCAAAATAACCTGATTTTGCCCATACCTATTGCGAGACACCACAAGGACTGATTTTCTTCAGTCACCACGTAGGCAAACTAGAGATACCACTAAAGATCCTCAAATCATGGCTTAGGGTGGACACGTAGCTTGAAGCTTTGGTCAACCACTTCAGCTGGTCCACAGCAGGGTATCAGATCTAGATCCAGTCCCACTTCAATACCAAGACTGCAAGTCCCTGGCTCAGATAGCTCACCTTTCTGAACTTCGCACATTTCCTGGGGACTTTGGGGTTAAAATTTACCTTCTCCCAGTTACCTGCATACTTAAGCTTTACCTTCAAAAGTGACATCAATACTTAGGAAGCCAGGACTATCAAGGACTTATCACGTTCCAGCCTCTGGACAAATTACAGCATGCCAGGGGATGATAGTAGCTGTCTGTGGATATGCTCCTAGTCCGTGGCAAATGCGAGGAACGCACCTTCTTTCATGGTGGGTTAAGCTAAGTCACGTTGCCTCGGATTTGCTCTGGGCTAAGAGCATACATGAACCCTTTTCACAGCTCAGTGCATGCACTGCGTCTTGTTAAGCCACGGTAACTTGATCACACTTGCGCAATCCCCAGGCACCATAAAATCTCCCTTTTCATGCGGTGCAGAGGCTGTCTGCCCGCTGCGGGCTGTATGGTCCTGTGCATTAGCCACAGATAAATCACTCTGTCTCATGCTTAATAAGGAAGGAAAAGGAACGAAATGCGGTTTGTATAGTGAACCTGGGCTGTGGAAAGTCACAAATAGAGTCCTGGAGAGAGACGAATGTGGAAGAGTAAAGTCAATTCTGCATCTGTGCAGAAAACGATTGTATTAGGATTCCTGCTGAAGATGCGTTATGCTGTGTCTGCAGGAAGAAGGTGGTTGGGAAGCGCAGTGCGCTTAGTCCAGGGGATGCTCTCTTCCAGTCACTGAATTTTCCACTAGTAGAGAGCCAGGCCTGCACCTTGGTGCCATCCTCCAGATACCGACCTGGTACCACCCTTCCATCCTACACCCCGTGACTCAGCAGTGTTGTGGTCTTTAAGCAAACGACACATTCCTGCGTGTTTACCACTCTGATCGCTGTTGATCATGCCCTTGTCTATCAATAAAAGCCATTCTTCTAACCTTTGCTCCACTATTTCTTCTGGTGCTCCATCACAGATATTTTCACTTATGCTCCGCTCAGAGCAGTTGACACTCTTCTGTTACAAATCGTGCCATAATCATGAAATCTTGTGGGACTTTTGATACAAATGCAAAATGACATAATGACAAACCCTACTCTGTGACTTCCTCCCAGCAGCAGGTGAATGATTTATTGGTCTCATTCCTGAACACCAAAGCCATACCTCATCTTTTGTCACCAAGGCTGCAAGGGAGGAAGGTCAGAGGGGCACAGAGCTCCTCATGAGAGCTGTTTTGCCTATTTTGCAGCATCACCTTCCTGAAAATGGAACCTGACCAGCCTCTGTTTGAATGGGACTAAGACTGGAAGAGGGAGGGATGTTCTCAGTCTGACATGCCTGTCTGCAAAGGAAGGGCGCACAGCTGTGGGGATCAAGATGCGCTGCCAAAGTTGAAAAGTGGGCATTTTTAGGGTATGTAGCATGTACTTCTAGACTATCAGGTCCATTGCTTTAATTAGCACTAAATAAATACCCTAGTATCAACAGATAGCATGTGGCTGGGCTTGTTCTTGCATCAGAGTGCCTTACTTTGCTTGGCCCGACCTACGGTGTGTGCAGGCTTGGCACACCGGTGCCTGCTGGAACGGGAATGTGTTTCACTTCATCCTTATCTATCAGATCACCGCAGTTTTGCATAGGCATTAACAAGGGTGCTGTTGAAGGGCCTCACCTTGAGATAACAAGGCACTAAAAGGGCTGAGCGGGGATGGAGAGCAAATATCGTGCAGGGTGAACGTTTGCAGAGTGTTGGAGCTGGGAGCGATGGTGCTGCTGTGGACAAACTTTGCCCCAGTGAATCTGAACGTGCCAAGCAGAGCCCAGGACCAACCCTGACTCGTGTGTGTTGTTTACCAGCAGATCTGCGCCTGGTGCAGGCAGAGACTGACAAATGCAGGAGGAACCTCAGGTGTGGGTTCAGAAAGCTCCTTCTCGAGGCTGCCAGATGAGTGAGTGTACCTCGCGGAGTCCAATGCAAAGTCTGCGTGCGACACGTTGGGCCAAGTACTCCCACGGGGAGACATGGCAGAGAGAGCCAGGTTTCTGAGTGCTGAACACCTCACATCCCCTTCTGCAAAAATGCCAAGTGCCAGTGAGATCTCTCTCTTGACAGTGCTGGAGTGTCTGACTGTCTCCCCGCCTTGTACGTTCCACGGAGCCAGGCTGGTTTTGGAGCCTGCCTGTAGGTTCAGGTGCTGATTCCTCCAGAAATCCAGGCAAAACGTAAATAAAGGCGTCTTACTGAATGCGTCATTTCTAAAGTCACTCTAGGGAGTCAGGGCATAGGAAAAGGAGCCTGAAGCTGAACGTGTTAATCAAAACACACCACCAGAATGTTTGCCTGACCCCACAGGACTGCAGGGGATCCAGCGCTTTGCTGCAAGGACTGGGGGGAAATTCAGAAGGAAGACATTAAGAAACAAGTATTGCCTCTGGAGATAGAGATAGGCTGCCACTGTGACTGCTCTGACTGGTACTCATCACCAGCTTTGCAATAAGAGCAGGAAGCATCCATCTGTAAAAGTTCTACAGGGCTTGCCAGCCCAGAAATGTGTGGCAGAGACTTCGGCAGCTCTTACAGATACAAGAGTCATTAAGGAAGTCCCTTAATTTTATACGCAATTGTAATAATTTTTTATCGTTTTATACTTCTGCAACCTTGTTCCATTATTGCAAATTGATGCTTTTAGGTAAACACACTCTTCAGCCTTTATATCTTTAGAGATTTAAAGCTGACTTCTTCATAGATGTGAGGTAGAAAGTTTGTCTGAGGAGGAAAAAAAGAGATAGACCACAGGAATGTGTTTCATTAACAGTGGAGATCAAGAATCTGATATATTCAGGGCAGCATATGAGAATAAATCCCTAGAGTCAATACTTCTTTGGAGATGTCCCAGATATTTACCGTCACCCATCTACTAGCATTGGGAAATCAGGCCTGTATTTTGACAGCAATGGGTTCGCTCCTCAGCATGTGGGAATGGAAATGACTTCTGCTGGCTTGAGGATTCTGCTGAGGCCATGACCTCCGGCCATTAGCCGGCAAGTGTCTGACGAGCTGGTGGCTGCTGGGCAGCCCAGGCTCTGCGAATGACCTGGTGTGATGGCAGGACCATGGTCTGGGTGCGGGTCCAAACACCTTGAGGCTGCTGGGAGCCCGTAACCCAGCTGGTCCTTCCATGGGAGAGCTGCAGGAACCCAAACTCAACGCCGACCCCAGTGTCAGTTTGCAGTAGATACACACAAAAGTCATTTTATCAGGGACCTCAGGGTCATATAATGCCCCAGGCACTGTACCAGGTCAGGAAATTTTGTAGATTAAATTTAAGTATCCAAAATACACTGTGCAATTGTCCTCTGCCTAGTTGGATGTATTCTTGTCATAACTTGGAGCAAGATGTCAACGGTAACGCGTTGAACATCTTGTTAAAATCCTGGTTGTATAGTACCACAAGTGAACAAGAAAGGCCATGAAATAGGTAAGATTTGATCAATTAGTGTATGCAAATCACATCACTTATGAGATACAAAATAACAACTTGAACTCAGAAGATCTATCACTTATCACCAAGAACAGTCTGGCCTTCCCAAGGCTAAAATTCACCTGTGTTGCAGCACCAAGTTTTAATGAGGATTGGGAGCAGACTGCAGCTGTAGTTAAGGGCAGGAGGAGCTCCTCTTTCCTTGTCACAGCACTGCTGTAAAGCCATCTGCACCAGACAAGCAGGTATACCCAATACGTTATCTGCAGTTAGAGTTAATTTGCTGTCTGCACTTTTGGAAAGCCCCAACTTATTTTTCTCTTCTGACACATCTGACATTTTTCCTGCTATTCTGTTTCCTGTTCATGTTATTTAGCATAATTTAAGTCAAGATGCAGCCTACGCTATTGGTAGATGTAACATTTCTACATCTATGAGCATCTGTCCTATATATGTAATTTACATTTAACCTACCCCGCTTTAAGGATTAAAGTGTAAAGGTCACGGTCATTACCTACAGCAAGTCAATTTATAGGTGATGTGGACAATTGGGGAGTTTATGCCTCAGGCTGCTATCACAGTACAGGTACAGTCCTGCCATGTACCTCTGTTCATGTAACAGAGAAAATAGCACTGTACAATGCAGAGTTTGAGAGGGTCCTGTACGGTCCCAGCACCACTGTTGGGCTGAGTGGAAGCATCCCAGCAGCAGAGTGAAATCTGTTCTCCTTACAGTTAAATATAATTCAGGTTTTAAAATATGTTTCTGATGCTGGCTGGATTTGCATGAGGGCAAATAAGGAGTATTTAAGTGGAAATAGTTTGATGTGGATTGTGCAATGAAGGTTTTGTGATTAGTAACGGTAAATGTGTGGTTTGCTAAGGGATAGGCACTTTCTAAAGGGAATTACAGCCACTGGTGGGGCCATGGCCATTCCAGAGCTGCTTTTATATTCGTGGCAATATGTGGACCAGCCAGAAACTCACCCTCTGTGAATTAGCATTGCTTCACTGATTTCTGGCCCAAAAACTAGCTCCTGTGCTCCGATCTTTAGGAGAGATTTATCTCAGTTGCAAGTGTTAACTACATAGCACGTGGCAACCTTGTTAAGTCTGGGTTACTGAACACAGGAACTAACTGCAGGCTTGGCAAGAACTGGTCTTTGCTGTAAGCATAAAGGGTATGGAATACAAATGAGCCAACAGCTTAAAGGGAGTTAGAGAATGTAAGAAAAATAAAAGTGTAATTAAATGAGACCGCAACTATGATGACACATTTCAAACTGTGAGCGGAGAGACAGATCCCTCAGAAAGCAGCAACCGAGAAGGTTGTGCTCCTGAGTAACGAGACTTCTGAGCAACATACTGAGCGAAGTCAATCCCATGGATTAACCTCGTCCTGAGGACAGGTCCATCAAGGCTCGAGTATGTCCCAAGTCTCTTGTTCCAGAAGAACTGTGACCTCTAGAAAGACATTAGGGAGAAGATAAGACGTCTGCAGGGTTGTAAAAGATCCAGCAACAAAGCAATCAAACCCAATGGGGATCCACTCCCTTAAAAGATACTCAGAGGCAAGGATGCAGATGTTGGGAGGTCAGTGAAGGTTTGAAAGAGGTGCTGGGCAGGACAGGTCACAGTTTAAGAGGATCAGAGACCTAAGTGGTTCATTGCCATGATGAAAGCAAGGGCTGAGACTACAGAGTTGGGAAACATGAGTCAACTTCCACAGAATGCTGGGGGTTTTGTTGAAAGATTTCACAGTTTTAGTCAATACCCAGTCCCTCAAATATCCTACACAGCAGTTGTTGCTTCTGTCATCATGTCAGGGTGCCGGGTGAATCAATCATCTCCTCCCAAAGGACAGTTGTCCTTCCTACATCCATTTCCCATGCAGGATGACGTGCATCTTGGTCTTTTAGCTCTGGGACACAACTTGATGTTCTTTGGCAACATGACTTCAAGAGAGCAACTCATTTTAGGTGAATGGTGAGAAATATTTTTTGGGAAGTTTAAATTATTTTATTCATTATGTATAACTGAAAATGGAAAACATACGGAATCTGAAAGAAGTCTAAATTCTGAAAGTCACTGCAGGATGTGGCCTTTTAGTGCTTTTCTTGCAATAAAGGTGAGACCTGAACTCCTCAGGGGTGAAAAGCAAATCTGGGGTTGAGCTCTTGACTGGGATAAAATAAAGCACGCTATTCAATTCCAGCTGGAGCCATTGCCAGGGCGAGGGCTGGAGATGTGTTCCCTTTCCTGCAAACAGGGGTCATCTGGGTTTTTCCCCCTGCAGTGACTTCAACCAGCAGCGTGAACTCAGAGCAGCATCCCGCGAGCGGCGGCAGGAGGGCAGCGAGCAGCCCAGCGCTGGCTGGAGGTGGTTCCTCCAGCCTGCCCATCCCCGGCTCCGCTCCCCTGCCAGACGGGCTGGCTGTGGTGACACGGTGACCACGAGCACTGGAGCCCTCACTTGCCTGTGGCACCTGCCCAAAAGAATCAATCAGAGTCACTCGGCGGCTGCCTTGGAGGAGTCACCTCCGTGCTCCCTGCCGGGATCAGTGGGACTTCAGACAGAGGGCACTGTCTGGGTAATTTGTTGATGCCAAATGTGTTCATTATCCATCTCTCAGTATCAGATAAGCGTCTGGAATAATTGTTTGGCAGCCATGGGGATGGTGCTTTCTGGCAGTGTCTGACAAGGGCAGAGAAAGCCCTGGGGAACTGCGGCACGATGAAAAGAGGAGACACTTCTGATGCAAGGCCAAAACTACTGAGTACCATTGTATTTGAATCCCACAGTAACAGCCTTTTCTCCCCTCGCCCCCTGGCAGCAGGGGTCCCAAAAGCCAACATGTCCTGCCCTGTGGGGTGCTCCCTGCTCCAAGGGCAAGAGACACTGTCCTCTCCGTCTCAACTGCCTGCACAGAAGCACTGCAAGAAAAAGCACCTTTGGAGCAAGAAAGAGGCAGGATAGAAGTGCATGTTCCTGACATGCATCTTTTTATGACAGTTATCTTATCAGCTCCAGTACTCACAGATAATTGTACCCAGCACTCTGCAGCAATGGCAGATCAGCTGGGTTACAGGAAACGATGTCCTGTGAGTTATGGAGCCAACAAAGGCAGAAAAATATAAGGACTCTTCCCAAAGCCTGAGTGCTCAGTGCTTATCATTAGGAAGGATGGTGTTCAAGCATCCCATGAATGCTCAGCATCAGCAGTTCTTCTTTGAAGCCTATACCCGTATTCTGTATGGCTGCCCTGTGGTTGAGCAACTGGTCAAGCATCTGGAGCCCAGGAGTCCCACCTCCGCTCTTCCACCCCTATTCGTCCTCTGTGTCAAACGAGACGGCATTTCCTTTGTCTGTCTAGTCATTCGGGTGTGGACTAGAATCAACTGGGATTCTTCAAAGAAACTATCACTGTTGAAAAGTGTTTCCTTGTCAAGAAAGGTTTTGTAGACCCAGCATGGTGTCCATGGTAGGATGTGGAGGGGATTAGTCACCCCAAAATAACCCAGGCTGTTATCAAAGGCTGAGACACATCAGGTTCAAGTCACAGCTGAGCTTCATTTAGAGCAGGAACTGGAATTTGATCTCCCACATGCCTGGTGAACATCCCAACCACAGGGCGGCTCTGGAAAGGACTTGAGTTTGTCGAGAAAACATTTCCAGAGATCTCAGTTATTATATATTATATTTAAAACCAACCCTCAACTGTTTCGGAGTTTCCTCTTTTCCCTAAATAAAACTCTTGCTTTCTGTCCCTGTCTTATATGGGTGCTTATTTGTTGTATGTACACAAAGCTCCAGGCACAATGATGTCCCTTCAGCTGAGCAATGTCCCAGCTGTTTCTACCCAGCATTCTGCGAGATGCTCTCAGCTGATGGGGTACTGTGTAAGAAGGGTCTTCAAAATAGCTCGGCTCATATCATAGAGGAATTTTTGTGCAAATTCCTTTGAGTCAACGTACTTCCAAAGCAAAAGTCTTCAAGCTTTGTACAGAATATAAATCCCTCCGTGCCCTTTAACTACTGACAGATACAGTGCTGCAGACATACTTGGTATTCACTCATAGTGAAGTTTCTTTAGCAGGAACAACATTCTCTGGGACTGCAAAAGGAATCACTCGACTGATGTTAATAAACTGACAGATTAGAAATTGGAGGAAATAAGAGGCTGAGGCGCTGCTGCTGAAAATGCTCACAAGGCTGGAATAGCTCTACGCATTGTGTCAATCTAGTCAGTTAACTGGAAGGAAGAATCCAATTTATTCTGAGACCCCAACATGATGAATAAGTCATTTGCCCGGATGGGAGCAAGAAGAACTCCTTGGAACACGTTGGACAATTCAAAAAGAGCCTTTTGGCATTGAGCAATAGTGTGGAGGAAAATAAAGAAAAGTAAGGTTCCGTTTTGAGAACGATTTTCTCCTCTCTGTTGAGGAATTTCATTTTATCTTTACAGTATCTGTGCTAAAAGGAAACTGACCTGAATTACTTTATTCAGTGTGGGGCTTTTATGTTTCACATCAAGAGGCACTTATACACTATTCTGTGAATAGCGCCTGCTGACATGCACGTTCTGGATCCAAGACACTATTTCCTTCATGAGTCCTCAGAGCTGACCATTTGCTTGATAGAATTTACTAGAAGGAAGTAGCTTTTAGCCCTTAGTTCTCATTACCATCAAATAGGTGTAAGAGAAAACAGGACACAGCACTGTAACCTGGTTAGTCCTTATCTCACCATGCTGGTTATCCAGGGTACAGCACCGTGCTAACCCAGCAGCGCATGCACGAGCACATTCCAGGCACAATTTGAATAACTTGATCTTTTTCCTGTCACAGAAATTATGCACAGAAGCGTCTTCGTGCAGTTACTGCGGCTTCTGTCACTCGTCATGGCTGGAAACATCACAGCAGCCAGAGCTGCAGCAGCGACCATGCACGAGTCAGCCTGTTTATTAGAACAGAGGAGGCATCACCTCTGTGGGGAAGGAGGGCGAGCTCCAATTTCAGCTCATCTGCAGCTTTAGCTGTTTCACACACGTGAAAGGGGAACACTGTGAAATACCCAAGGCCAAACCTGCCCGTTTCCGGAGGCGCAGCCTCCTGCCGCTCCTGCACACCTTGAACCCGGAGCTCGCTGCGCACGAGCAGCGGCTCAGCGTGCCGGCGCCGGCCCCGGCGGCCCCGCGGCTGCACAGGCGTGTTCGCTCATGCACACTCCAGGCTGTTTTGGTCAGATCCACTTAAAACTGCGTTTTCTCCGCAATGACTGGGCCAGGTCTCTGTGTGCAAAACAATTTTTAGCTGGGTTCTCGGGGGTGCTCCTCACTCACCGTCACACAAATGGGAGGAAAAGCTGGGTTTAGATGCATAGTTTATCCCCTTCTCCACTTTGTTGTCCTTCAGATACACTAGCATTCAATTTATTTATGTATTATACAATGTAACCTTCGCTTCAGGCATTATCTGTCCTCATTCTATTTTTAACAGCCAACCTGATCTTTATATGTTATTTCCTGAACTAAAGGCTCAGTCCTCCTTGCTGTCATATTTGTGAGTATTTTGCAATCTGCACTTGAAAGATAAAGCCATTAACCCAAGTCCTGATGATTTCATGATTAAAACTGAAGAATTATGTGCAATGCATCACCCTGCATCTCACATTATAGATATGGGAATGTTTTCCCCCATAGCAGAGTTAAACACTTACATTCAGCCCTGATAGCAGCTCTCAGCAGCACCAAAGGATTCAATATAAGCACAAATACTTTTCTGCATCAGTACTGGCAATGTTTTTGGGCGAGACGTGCTTTTCTGCACAACTGTCATATGCTATGGGCAATTGCTACATGGAACAGATTGGACTCCAAAGCAAATCCACCTTGGTGGATGAGAGATGCCACCGCTGCGGTCACACTGCCATAGAGCTGGTGGCCATGGGTCCAAAGGAAGCTGGGAAAGGGACTGCACACAGGTGAGAGCTAGAAAATAGCCTTCAGCATCAGAGTAAATGCATTTGTTCTAGGGAGAGGCTTGAGAAAGCTCATTTATTTATCTTCTTGTCAATTAAGATGGGTTTGATCACAAAGGATGGGTACCCTTACTATCAAGAAGTGCTGTAGGAAAACCAGTTTTCAAGAAAGAAATCATGTCTGAAAGTTGAAATAAGAGAAATTCAAACAAGGAGGAGACAGAAATTTCAATGAATTGATGCGCACATGCGGTTTAGATGATTCCAGTAGAAGGCAATTCCAGTAAAGGCAATATAATCCGCAGTAAGTGCAAATAAATGTAATATGGTTAGAAAGGCACACCACCCAAAGAGAAAAGAATGTGTGTGGGGTGGGAGGCAGAGAGCATTGAGAAAAGAGAATTCTTTAGGGTAACAGGGCAGACTCATTACTGGAGACACATCACAACGTTTTGTGTGTTGTATGATCATACACAGCATTAGCAAAAGCCAAACGTGAGGGAGATGAGTGACCTTCCTCCTTGGCTGGGCAGGGCAGGACAAAGTGTATCACGTAGGTCTGAATCAGTTTTGTTTCACTCAGGTTCCTCTACTTGCAATTTCGTTTCTCATTTATCAACAAACTTCACTGGCAAGCTGGGGGAGTTATACTCTTCATTTAATTACCATCACTTTTAAATACTTTTTTCTTGGAGAGCCAAGTACTAAGAGGCATGGGCGTGAGAACTTGTGGGGAAGAAAAATTATCAATCTTAAAATTGTCCTGTTTGGGGAGGTGGGTTGGGAAATAAACGGTTCTATTTCCAATACAGAACAGTGTTACTCTCCAGCATAACAGGAACAGTCACCTCACTCTGGACTTTTGGAAACACCAGTTGTCTATGTCTCTAGTTGAGTATTGGGGACATTTTTACCAGTTCATCGCTCTATCCCTGGTCTCTCCACTACCCAATAAAACACCGGGGTGAAGCTGAGGAGCAGGAGATGCTGCTCCTCAGTGCCCATGGTCCTGCTCCGACAAGGTGCCTGTTGGTGGCTTTTTGACTCCCCGACTCTCCCATTCTCAGTTGCCCAGTAGCTCAGTGGGAGAGCTGGAGGGCAATTAAGCAAAAACCTCCCCTAGCCCAGCAATTGCTCTCTGGGCAATCAATGCCCTTGTCAGTGAGTCACCACGGGTTTTTAGTGCCTAATAAGGGAAAGAAAATAATTTATTATCAGAACAATTCCCTTTGTCTGCACAATGTCAGTATTTTCCAACAATATTTATAGCTTAAGAATGTGTATATTTGCTCTGTGGTTTTTGTTGTTACATTATGTACATCAAAAATATAAACAGACTGTGGGATAAAAGGAGATATGTACCAGCACAGCAGTAACTGGTGAAGAATGGGTTTGAAACTGATCGTGCCAATGGAGACAGGCATGGCAATGTCTCCTGTCCACTACTCTGCTTCCCCGAAAATAAGATGCCTGGAAACTATTTAAATTGACTTTTAAAAATTAACTGTAACTAGGGCTTATTTTGGGAGTAGGGCTTATATTTTGAAGAACCTCAAAAATCCTGAAAAATCATGCTGGGGCTTAATTTTTGGGTAGGTCTTATTTTCAGGAAAACAGGGTAACTACATCCCCTCTAAATCATCTCAGTGCATTCAAAGAAGCTGTCACTCTTGGTGAACAAGATACTGTTTTCTTTCTCACTTTCCTGAGAGTACTTTTTTTGCTTATTAAAAGCTCCAGACCTTCCAGCCCAGATTTCTGGATCCTATTTGGAGACCACACTGTCACTCGGGGAATTCCTCTTTCTCTTGATGGAGCACAGAGCCGGCAGAGCCTGGTCCCAGCCTGCGTGAGCTGGGAGGGAGAGGCTGGAGCAGCACGAACCTGGCACTTCCCACCAGGTGAAGAGGCACTTGGGGGCCGCTGTCTGGGGCAGGCTGGACTAACGCCAGCCTGGAGCCGGCTTCTTGAGGCACCTTTTGCTGAGCTGCCAAGTACAATCTCGGTGAGACGTAGGGATCTGAGTCCGGGAGGGAGCCTTGTCTGCAAGAACAGCTCCTTAGGGAGCACGGTTTGGGATCTCCAGGCTTGCTGCCCATCTGTTAGACGGGGACAACTCCCCCATTGAGCAAGCAGAGGCACCTCCCGGGAGCAGAGGCGTGTGGAGCTCCGGGCACACGTGTTACTACAGTAGCACCAAGTGGCCCAGCTCAGCATCTTGCTGCAGCCGGATAATTGTGCCCACGAGCCAGGATTTTGCTGGAAGCGGCATTATTACCCAGGTATGCCGGCTGGTGTAGCCAGGAGGAAAGGCGCAGTAGCATTAGTTCAGTGGGAAGGTATGATTAAGTCACCCGGCCTTATGAGAAATGAAGCACGGCTGTGAGGAGTGAGTCATGGCTGCAAATGAAACGCATCTGAATGGAGTGAGAGACAGCAAGTCACTGCTTCTGGAGCCCGGATCTCTGGTGGAACATTGCTTGAGAAGAAGGCGAACTGAAGCTCAGATACCAACAGAATGCAAAGCTACGAGAGATCAACAGCTTTGAGAAAATTGCTGAGCTCAGCAATGACAGTAACTTTAACTCCAGATGCCCTACTGGCTCTGTTCTTTGGCAACCACATGGAAAACAGAGAGTTCCATAGTCCATTCAATAACTGGCAAGGGTGGCTCACCAATGGGTTAAAGTTCCAAGCTGTCTTCTCTTTGGTTACTGAAGAAGCATTATACTGTATCTGTGAGCTGTATGATGCTGCCACCATCTTTTTGTGGTTCTGGCTATAATGACTAATGAGCGGGGGGGTCTCAGCCAGAGGTGTAGTCAGAGTCTATCCTTTAATACAAGAACCTCAGCCTCCTGCAGCCCATGGGTTAAAGTACTGGGCAAGAAACATGCTGTGGGCCTGGCTGCACTTGGATTTTGCTGCCAACTTGGGTTTTAAGTGGTGGCAAATTCGGTGTGTTCATAATTCTGTGGTTATGAGTAACAGCGGAGGATCTCGTGGGCAACAAGCTGGGAACCTATTACTTAACTCTGAACTAAGATTAGGAGGTGTTTCTACAAAATAGTCTCAGCCAGAAGAAATGGGATCACCTGTGACAGTCTGCCGTCCTTTGTATTTTGGTGTAAAAGCTAGGGATTTCTGACAATGGTTGATCAACCTTACTGTTCACTCATTTCCAGTGCTTCCAAGCTTTGATTTTTAGCTTCCAGCCAGTGGAAACTGGAACCGCACAATCATCTGCTCTAATGCATCACCAGCCACACCAACCAGCATCTTAAAAACACCAAGATCTGGGATTTGCTGGCAGCTCAACCTCCTCACATGGGAGACATCACTGGAAAGCGCCTCATAGTTACTCAGAACATAAATCTTTGAAAAAACTTCTGAAAATTAACCCCAGCAGTGTCAATTTGAAACAACTGATGTTGGTTGAAGTTTCAAAAACCTGTGACACAAGATCTTAATAGCCTTGGGATCCCTCCAGCATTGTTGGGCAACTGATTCAGCATAATTTATAAAAACTCGTGTATGCTTCTGCGTGGGTACCTTGGCACAGGAAGCAAATCCCTGGCCACGTTGCACCCTTGGCAGATACAATCCCTAAAAGAGCTCAGGGACCACCCGGGCAGCGGAATCACAGTGCAGGGGAATGGTCCTGTGTGGAAGACACTCCAAAGACCTGAAGGTCCAGTGAAACTGTAGACCATAGTGTGTATAATAGCTGAAAGAGCCAGCTTTACAGAAGGAAAAAAATAATGAAAAATGAGGGGAGCAGCCCACTGAAAAAAGGCTCAGCACCACTGAAGAAACCGGAGGTTGTTCCCTGTTTCGTTGATATTATTTTTCCTAGGATGACCTCATAGCAGTTTGACAGTGCTGGAGAGATGACCATCTGCCCGCCCCTCCCTGCCCTCCGACTTGGTCTGTTTTTCCATTCGCACTGATGCCTTCAGGCCCTCTTAAAAAAGAGAGGCAAATAAGTTACCTAACCACACCGGATGGGCCATGGTCAGCAGAAGCCTTCAGAGGCATCTCCATGGCGTGTCTGCTAGGTGATTTAATGGGAAGGACTCATTTTTGTGGGCACGGTGATAGCATCTACCCCTTCTAAGCCACTTCCCTCTAGGTCTCAGTGTTTTTTTTAAGGTGAGGTGATACCAATGTTCTTCTTGTAAGACAGAGAAGCTGAGGCAGCAATTTGTGCGGAGTCACCTGGTGAAGCAGATGCCAGCAGGTTATGGGAGAGGGTCTTTGATAATGAGCTGCAGCTGCCTGCGGCCACACCACGGAGCAGTTCAAAGGAGAAGAGATCTCATTATGTCTTTCTTGTGGCTGTGTATGGTTAAGGAGAGAGTGTTCGTGGTTTGCCCTTTTCTCTGCTGTGATGGGGGAGGGAGATGAACTTCCCATCCTCCCACAGAAGAGGATGTCTCCCCTTCCACACAGGCTGCTGGCAGCACAGAGGTGAATCCTCTTCTCTTGCAAAGATGAAGCCAGGGGAGACAGCATCTGGGAAGCCAGATGACCCTCCTTGGAGCTCCACGCAAAGAGCACTTGGCCAGTCAGGATGTTATTTTCTGTCTCAGTGCTGCTCAGGGATGAAACACCCCACGGTGTTTGGCCTGGATTTTCTTTTGCACCTCCCAGCAGGCATATTGAGGTCTCTTTGGAAGATGTGTTGATGTGTCGGGAACCTTAGTGGCCTTTTGTGAGTAACATAATGAGCAGAGCGTCCCCTCTGACTAAACTTTGGTGGTACAAAGCTAAGGTAGTTCAGCAACAGGCAGGATCTCTAAAGAGAGCCCAGCAGAGCCCTTCCAAACCTGCTCTGGACAAAAGCATCCCATGGATTTTAATAAACAGTAACCTCCTTTCTTTAATTTTCTTTCTTCACCAGTGTTTCAAAGAGATTTCTAGCTCCATTCCAGATTAAAACAAATACATAGAGCGGATCTCACCTCTAGCAAAACCTGGGAGTCTTCATGAGTCCCCAAGAACAGAACTGATTTCATTCTAAGTGAAGTGTCTTAGACATTTCCCCGCTCCAGCTCCTCATGCCCAAACATCCCGACAGTTCCCAGTGGAGGCTTCGCCTCCGTCCGACACTGCCCTCTCATGGAACAGAACGGTTGTCACTCCTGAATTTCCCTGTGAAATGGGAATAAAGATGGGAGGGCTCTACCCTATGACGAGGTTGTTTTGGAAATGGAGGGGTTCTTGCCCAGATGCCATCAAGATTCCTACAGCAGGAGGCACACGTCTCTACTGCAGTTCCCTCACCTGAGTTTTGTTCTGAGATCAAGGGAGACCAGATGACCAGGGTCATAAGGGTGGGAGATAAAACTGATACATGCCTAGGGCTGATATTAAAGGAGAATCACTTTAAAGATGGAAACCGTTGAGGACAAAGGGCTGTATCCCCAAAAACAGAGCTGAAGGCCAGCAGGGCTGTCACTAATCGGCTCAGCTGGAAGTTGCTATTCCAAGAAAAATACCTCTGTGCCAGGCACCTGGAGATCTCTGACCACAGAACAGGTGTCCAGGGACACTGGTGTAGATGGCTGCACACAACGACTGAGCGGAGGTTGGTCCAGAGGCATCATAAGGTCCCTTCACACCTGGATTATCCTGTGTTCCCGTGAACTGTGTCCACTGCCCCTGAACTGCAAGTCTGGGATGCACATTGCAGCTGTGGTGGCATCACACTGCTGGTATTGTAAATAATTTCTGTGGGTAGTGGGTCATCTGCCTGATGTTTGAGAAAGCAGGAGGCTCTGCTGTAACGTGGAAATAAGGCCCAGGACCAGGTGTCATCTTGGATGTTCAAAAGAGCAAGAGCAGGTGCTGCAGGAGGGACAGTAAGTTTGGCTTGTAGGTTCTAGCTGATTAATAGTTTGGTCTTAGGCCGTTCCCTTTTGCTAAGGCAAAGCAAAGGAGACCTGGCAGAGGAAAGGGGAGAAAAAAAAAGATTCCTTCCACCTGTGCATGTCGGCACTTTTCACTTGAATGGGAACTGTTCAAGAAGCTCAAGTTCCCTATAGAAACTCTCGCAGCTGACAGCAAAGCAGACTCTGCTATCAAAGCCAAAGGCTGTGATTGTTGCCTTGGCTGTCAGCTTTTGCAGCTTTACATGTTGTAGGGGGAGGAATATCAGCTGCTCAGAAGACACGTTTTATTAAGGCGCTCAGGCTGGGGCTCTTTGACAGCCGCCTCCTGCCGGGGCTGGTATTTTATAGTGGTGTAATGGGAAAGCTTTTTCCCTTCAGATGTCTTTTCAATGCCTCCAGCCTCATTCTATTGTGGAGTCAGAGAAATGAGAGATGGAAAACACCTATGAGGTCATGAAAATTCCACCTGTCCTCACCAGTGCTGAATCAAGACAGGCAGATCCATTACACTCCTGTCACATTTCATGCATCGGCCACAAGTCCTGTGCTTGCAGTCAAATAAAATAGTTAATTTGGGCACAATCTTAGTCTTTGTTTCCAGAGAATTATTAAAACTTCTGGCTTGATGAGGTGGTTTGTTTTTCTTATTTCAGAGCATCTCATAAGAAGGCAGCTGAACCTCTTCTGGGCTGTTGGGTGCTGTCCCTGCATTGGTTCCCAAAGGGGATGGGGGGATGCATGAGAAGGGGTCTCTGGGTGCAGCGTGATTGGGTAGTTATTACTGGTTCTGATAAATTATTTAAAACCACCTCTGCCTGGCACAAGAACAAGCACCATACCTCTCCCCTTCTTATCCAGCCTAGCTGTATCAGCTTCAATGTGGTCAGACTTACACCAGCCCCCGCAGTCACGGTGACAGGAATCTGCAAGTCCTGCCCAACCTCTGAGTAGTGCTGGATGAACACTGGGTCACTGCAGAAATAAATTTCACCCAAGTGTTAGGCAGGATCCAGCCTTCTGTTCGGTAACAGCTGAATGGCTCAAATCAGGTAGTTTTACAGGTGAGCTCAAAGGTGAGGTTATAAAGAAAACCTTTGACCAAGACAAGATCAGCACCCAAGAGCCATGTCTGGACAGTAACATGCTTCACATGCTGTTATAAAACTTTCTCTGGAAAATATATCCAAAGAAAGATCTGGAAAATCAGAGCCATAAAGAGTGAACTCTAAATGTACACTGCCCCAGAGCTGCAGCCTTTTCTGGGTGCTGACAGAGAGAACAATGGTGTTGAGGGGTGTTAGGAGAGAATCAATTAATATATTGTCTGCACGGTTCCCTGCATCCTCAGAGGACACTCCTGTTGACTCAGAGGAGGCTGCGCGTGCGCTTGGGACCAACACAGGGGTGTCCAGCCTAAACTGCCTCCTCCTTCGCCCCTGCCCATCCTCTCCCATCCCAACTGGCCAGCTCCGCGCTTGCTCCCTTTGCCCTCTGTGGACTGTTCTGGAGGCTGCCCAAGCCCGGAGCAGCTCTCCATCCTGCGCTGGTCCCTGTGCTGACTGCAGGACGAGGTGCCCGGTTTAGCATCTCGCGTGAAGCAACACCCCGCCAGGGCTGGACTCTGCACTGTGAACTCCTTAGATAACGCTCTGAGCAGGCCCCAGCACAATTTTGGATGCCACACATGTGAATGAGTAACTAAAAATACCAATATATTCAAATGTGAGATAATTTCAGATGGCATATCCAACTGGTATTTTAAAATCTGAAGCCAACGTTGCTGAAAGATACACATTTGCCATCAGGAGAGGAAGGACGGGAATCTGCTGCCTGAACTCCCACGGAGCACAGGGAAAGCGAAAAACACTCCAAATATCTTTCCAAAGAGAGTTCTGCTGATACACGAAACTCCATATTTTCCAAGGTTTGTCCTGAAGCACAGATACGCTGAATGTTGTTTTCAATGTGTGAATAACATTTAGCTTCCAGCTTAATTTAAAAATACGTATATTTTACTGAAGGAAACAGATAAAAATGCTGTTTTGACCTCACCAAATAACCATCCACAACCTGGATGCAGAGTAGAACATGTATGGACCTGTACCTTCCACATAAACACACACATATGCTACCCCACAGCGTAGGAATAGGCTCACAGACACTAAGGTGGACTCACCATACTTCTGAGCAGACTCTCATCACGAACTGATACACATGTGCAGGGACTTGTGCAGAGTTGCATCTTTGTCATCTGCATCATCTACTGGGACAAGAGCTTTCTTGGTGCTGGGCTGCCTGGTTGCCTTGCTTTTGAAGCGTAGCATGATAGTGCTGCGGATATACTATGGTTTCTCTTCAGATCATCACATAAATCTTTCTGTGATTCAATGAAATGTCAATAAGTTTGTAGCAGTCACTGCACAGCACCATGGAAGCCCATCGTCTATACTGAGCTCTCCCTTTGCCCACACCAAAGTATGGCTGGGGGTGACATGGATAGACCTGTTCCCTACTGACTGTGACTTGCTGGGCTATAGTGTGTCCACTTTGTTTCAACCAGGTTCTCAGATAAGTAATCTCTCTTGAGACCTGATAAATATGAGAAAAAAAATGAGGGAAGTAATTTAATATCTTTTCTATTGCCGCCGAGTTCAAAGGGTTTGTGTGGTACCTAGAAGGTACCGCTCAGTTTGCTTTGCCTCCCATGAAGTAAGAATAGGAAACACCAAAATGGTCTCATGTTTAACATCTTGAGACTTTTTGACTGTATCCACTCTACCAACTGCTGTAGAGTGGCTGGAGCCACCTGAACTACCTTAAAATGAGAAAATGAAGGTAACAAGAGCAACATTTTGCAAGCATTTGGAGCTCAAGGTCACGTTATTCTGCTCTCTCCTCTCTGGGGTCTTTTGTCTTGGCAATTTGACCTTGTCCTATGCGTAGGAGCATTAGTTGCTCACGCTTGTGTTGGCCAGCATTCACAGAGATAATAAATTGCCTTCTGCTGCACATACACAAAAGCATTAAAAGTTATTAGTCCCAAAGATGCCCCGAACGCTCCCCTCGCTGACATTCAAACGAGACCCGGCCCAGCCTGTCAGCATCTCTTGCTTTTCAACACTTTCTGGCAGATGGTGCTGGCCCCAGGAGGCCTCCAGTGTCCCCAGGGAGCGCATCAGCTCATCACTGTCCAACAAGAGGTGTCAGCAGTGACCACCCGTGGCAAACCAGCCAGCACCCTCAAAGCCGCTGCACCCCCGGTGCCGCGAGGCACAGCTGGATGTGTCACACACCGGCTGGCGACAAGGAAGCGAGGAGGGGCGGCTGCAGAAGGTGGATGCAGGGAGAATTTAAAGGAAGGCTGAATGTTGTATTGTACATATAGAGCAGCCCTGTGAACAGCGCGTCATGATTTCCAGCAACCACAAAGTGGTCAGAGTCTTGGTGGGCTAGTCAGCTTGTCAGGGGTCTGAGGGCACTAATTGGCCTTAATGGCCTTGACTGACCTGGGCTTCCCACTCACACCCCTGACATGGGCACAGGGACCCATCTCAGCTCAGCCATGGACCTTCAGTCCAGGGTCCAGCTCAGCCACAGCCCTGCCTGGACACATGGGACCCCAGCTGGGGACGTTTTTTGAGGGGATGCTGGGGGATCAGCCCTGGGTCTCCATGAACATTTATGGCAACTTCAGTTCTGTGACCTTTGTCAATGAAGCAAATTTGCTCAAACCCACCGCCTTGCTTTTTTATATAAATATATATATTCTGAGTAGGCAGAAAAACAGTTTTCTGGTCTCATCTGTCTTACGCTAGTTTTAATCCAATAAGGATTACAGATGGATCTTCCTGTGACAGATTAAAGTGACTGAGAAACCAAGGTCAAAACACACAAGTAGAAAACTTTGTCAGGCATTTCTAAATATATGGTCTATATTTTTCTGTGGCTACCTGTTATCTTCACTTAGGACAGAAGATGCATGAAATATAAGTGCACTTTGACAAGAGGGTTGAATATAGCTTAGACCTCAGAACAGTCATTTGTCTCTGTCAACAACACCTTTAATCTGTCGTTCATGTATTCGAACTGTTTCTTATAGCTACCTGAAGGAATATGAATAATCCTCTGGTATTTCTATAACCTCCTTCTGACCCGCTTGTTATTTTTACCCCAGTGCTTCATGTTCCTTGGATGATGCAGATTACCAGGACTATAATTGTCAGGGGCTGGCAACTTGTTCAGCCAGGGGCAGTCCCGTCACGCTGACACAGACGCAAAACCATGAGATATTCCTTGTTTGCTTTTCAAGCGGGAAACGCCTCACCACGTCCCTGATGCTGGTTTTGTAAGGTGGCCAACTTGGCAGCCCTTCTCCTCTCCCCATTCCACCACCGCCCGTCCTACATGCGATGCCAACCCGTGCTGCCGTGGCTTGAGATGACCACCCCGCAGTGTGTTTGAAACATCATTTCACACTTCTTAGCTGGAGAGAGAACCGGATCCTGAGCATCTGAGTATTTATTGGGTTTTTTTTGTTTGTTTGTTTTGAAAGACACTTTCCTGCACTCCTGAGCTCAGCTGGGAGGTGAGACACATGGTCCATGACCCATTCAGCAGAGGAAATCCGCCACTGAATCCACCATTAGTCAAGATGAACTTTAACCAGTGAGTTGTTGAGGCAGGATGGTGGAGACTTCTTGTGGTGACAGACACCTAAATTCCTTTGGGACTGTGAGTGGTATTGTTGATCTTACAAGTTCCTACCTTGGAGTATTGACTGACATTCACTACTCGGTTCTGATTTCTAGGAAACCATTTGTTACTCATAACTACTTGATGAATACTGGGAGTAAAACGATGTTCTCTGGAGAAATTTGCCAGGTTTCAACACTGCCAGAAATGTTACCTTTCCTGTTTGGATCCGGACTTCAAACTGTCAGAAATCCTATTTAACTCCAATATAATAAAGGCAGATATTATCCACATGTTCAGGGGGACCCTTGTCTCAGTAACTGGATCATTCAGAAATACCGCTCCGGTACAGTCAAACACAAAGATGAAAGCCAAAATAATTTTAGCACAAGTGATTTGTCTTTGGTATTGATAAAAGCAAAAGGTTGTTGTTAAGCAGTGCTATCTCACTGAGAAAACAGCAAGTAATTCACACTGTGGACATACTCATTGTGCAACAAGTCTGCCTTGTTACTCTCTAGCGTAATCCACTTTTAATGGGAATTAATCTAAACAAAGCAAAGTTTTTAAGGAGGTGTGATATCTCTGCTGTGATAAATGAGCTGAAAAAACACTTGTCTGCTATTGGACACATGGGCTTCCTTCGCGTCTGCTTCCGCGTCTGAGAGTTTGTCTGAATTTTCTAATGCTGGTTTTGGTCTAATTGAAGATATTATCTGTCCTGACAAACCTTGCCTATTTTGTACCCTTTAGCCTTCTTATCCGTAGAACAACTTGGACTTAACAAGAACAAAAAATACGGGCATCTATACCTGGCATTCCTAAGAATAATTATCTCACTTTCTAGACAAATATATTTTTGGATAAAGGACTTTGCTTGGCCAAAGTCTGGTACTCTCTAAACAAGACCAGCAAGCCTTCTGCGGTAGCTTTGTGAAAACATTACTAATCAGCAGAGATTAGCAGTCAGCAAATTCTTTCTTCAGATATAAAATGTGGATTGTAAATATGCCCATTCGGGGCATGTGGGAGCTCTGCTCGTGGTGCGTGAGCTGGACCGTGCCTGAGCACACTCCTTCTGAAGCTTTCTGGACACCAGCAGCTGTTTGAACCATGATTTAAACCCCAATTACAGGCTGTGTAAAATCCCTCTTATTTAACTTAATAACGTGTAATGGACTCAGCTGGGACTTCTTTTGTTTGTCTACTCTTTTTAAAAAAATATCATCCTCTTTAAAATCCATTTAAATCTATTTCAACAAAGACCCTCTGTCTGAGGAGACACAGGAGATACAGTGGGGATGTACCAAGCAAAAGGGTATCTGCTTTTGGTTTAGTCTGTTTTTTTGGGCAAGAAAACTGAAGCTTTGTCAGCCTGAGAACTGGCCTTAAGAGTTGGCAAAGCAGCTCTCAAAGCTACATCCTCATCGCTGCTTCCAGAAGAGAAGTTTAAAAACTTGACTCTGCTCATCCAGCAGAACAAAGACTAAAATCCTCTGTAAATGTACCAGGGAGCAAAAGATGCAAGGTGTTTAAACTTGATGACCATGGTAATGCAAGGAGATGGGTACAAAGGGGTCATGAAATCACAAGGAGGTTTCTAGGACTTGGGGCAGCAAAGAGATGGTGCAAGAGTTGTGGGAACCACCTCATTTTAAGCCAGAGCTTGACTTGTTCCTGAAAAGGATCGTGCAATGTGACAGCCTGAAGGGAAAGGACCCAGAGGAGCTGAGAAGGTCTTTGGAGCCTGGAGATCTCACATGAGGGGCTGCTATCTGTATTAGAGGTCTGATTTATACTCTCATATTGAAGCTGTGCTAATGTCCCTGTGAAAACTAGGGTAGTGAGAAATGAGGCCGTGCCAAATGACTTGGATATGTCTGCTTTTCTGTTTTATATATATACATAACTTTTTTTAATCCCCCATCAAGTACTTTTATAACATGGAAACAAAAGAGCACTCAACTCTTCACACTTCAGCAGGTGAGAACCACAATACAGAAGACCAGAATTGCCTACGAGGTATCCATCTCTTTTGCTGGCTGTTTTACCCAATGTAGCACCAAACAAGCACTTAGCACATCAACACAACCGCGATCCGCAGACAGTACCTGCACTGTGGGTGGACAATCCTTCCCCGTGGTCTTCCAGAGACTTCCTTGTCACACCAGCCAATCCATCCAGAAGTGGAAATATCTCAGGGCCACAGACACAGAGTAGGAAAGAAGGGGTTTTAGGCAAACTAAATGCTAAATCAATTACATAGGCTTAGCTGTTTTCCTAGGGCTAAACATGGAAAGAGAAAAACCAAGGTGGTTTTAATGACTTAACTGAGCAAACATAACAAGAAAGTGATGAAATGTGAAGAAGATAAGACAGAATAAATAGAGAGAACTAACAGGAGCTTGCTATGCTAGAGCAGCATTGCACTAGGGAGGAACCCATTACTCACACTGCCAAAGGTACAGCGTGTGAGGTGGAGACCGGTCATGAAACAGCGAGGAGTTTGTTCTGCTATGGTTTTCTCTTTTAGAGAAGCTAATCTCCTAGTAAAGGAAGAAAGAAAAAAATCAAAAGTTAAAGAGAAAAGCCTATGGAGATCAAGGTGAGAAATGGAGAGGGAGACTGAGAAAGAAGACAAGGGGGAACTCTGGGACATTTAAAGCCATTTCTGTAATGGCTTTCACCTGTGGAGTGAGGTTAATTAACCCAGGGTGTGGTTGATTAATACAAGCTGCTCAATGAGATGCAGGTGTGTTGCTGCCCAGAGATCATTGGGGAGGTCATAAAAGTGAAGGGGGCACTTGCAGAGGATGGTCAAGGGGATTGTTGATACCAAGGGGCCTGATGTGACCTGAAGCTCTTATCAAGACCCTACTACAGGTAAAACTTTCCTTGTAGCCTTAGTTCCTGCTGCTGGACAAGGGATTCTGGTCTTAAAAAAATGCATTTCAAAGATGCTGAACGTTCTTGTGTGTGTCTTTACCACAGACTGATAGAGAAATACTTCCCCTTAAGTGACTCCTGTTTTTTAAAGCTTCTGTTGTATAGACAGTAGCATTAAAAAACATCATGTAGCCCCCAGGGCCAAACCACAGTCAATGATAAATAGCCCCTTTGAGAGGTGTTAAGAACAATCCTAGGAATTAGAGATGTGCTAACCTTAGTTTAGGATTGCTGAAAACAACTGAGGCAATGGCTGACCTAAAGTGAGCCCCATGACAGGGAAAAAAGAACGCATCTCTAGGCAAATGTTTCATATTTAACCTGTCTGAATTTTTGAAGCACTAATAGAATGCAGTGTGGCTTTGAGAGCTGGAGGGAGTGCAATGTCTTTAGACTTCTTAAAGATCTTCAACAGATGCTTGGCCAGGTGGTCAGAAATGCTGGATTACAACAGGTTGAAGGAGTAAGCCCTACAATGGGTGTAAATTGTTATGAGGCAAAAGGGAGGGAAAAAACCAACCAAACTGATTCCTTTATGTGCCCCAAAGGTCCTCAGGGACCTCAGAGTTCAGTACCTGGCTCTGCCAGACACTCAAACTGTCTTAGAAAATAGTCACTGCTGTGTTGGCTTCTGTTTCCATTTTGAGTCTTTGTTCTGCTTGAAGTCCTTGTATATCTGGTCGTGTCTGCTCCCTTCCTTCCAAGGATTCATAGGAGAAAGGCCAAAGGTGTAACGAAAAATAAGTGATCCTAATGAACTTCATTTGAATGTTGATTTTGCGAATATTGCTATGTTTCGCTTCAGTTGGGAACAGGCACCCAGCCTGGCTTGTGCTCTCCACAAACATCACAAGCAGCCTGGAGAAGCACATAAGAGACCTTTTCCTCCTGCCACTCAGCCCATCTCATCTCAGGTTGGCACTGTCACTCTGGACCAAGCCAACCTCTCCCCATCAGTTCAATTAATGTTGATGCTGTTATTAGGATGAGCTTAATACTTCCCCCCTTCCTATGCAATAAAATGAAATCCCTTTTGTATTGACACAAGGAGTGTTAAAAGTTAAAGTGACTACCTAAGTGAGAGACCAGAAGGTACAGGTTGCAGGATGACTCCTACCATAAAATTGAGAAGAGTCAGAGCGAGTGTTTGTGATTAGCTCCGATTCCTCTCTGGCTATTTGGATGTTGAACAGCCAAGAAGCAATGGTTGTTTCTGATCTAGCTTGAAAGTCCTAATGAACATGTGACTCCATGTAAATCAAAGCACTTTTCAGTACAGAAATAATATTTCCATCCCATGTGGCTGGGATCGAGCTAAAACCCACTCCCATTGAGAGAAATGGCGATCGAGACGTTTGAAAAGAGTCAGAGGATTTCTTCAGAATAGGTGGGCCCTTAGTAAAGCTCCTGCAGGCCATGAGTCATTGCTACCACATTATTATTACTATTATACTACTATTATATTTGTTAGGAATCCATATGCAAATCATGATCTGGAAGCTCCCGGCCAGGAGTGTGCCCCTTGTTCGTTGGGTAAGGCTGGGTTTATCATCTGTGTTTTCCTTTAGATATGTGCATGTACTGATAGGTGCCTGGCTCCATCTGCGAGAAAAGAATAGATCGTGTCTTCCACCCTGAGAGCTGGTCATACTATCTGCAGGCAGCAAATTACACGGTAATTTGGCTTTGAATTACTCAGTAACTTGAAAGATAATTACCAGGTAACCTGCAACAACTTGCCCTAGCTACTGCATGGACAGTATTTGTATGACATTTGATATGTAATTAAAGAGCAGGTCGCTAGCTGGATGTGCTCTGGGAAATGAAAGGATACCTGAAGTGTGACTAAGAGGAATGCAGAGTTAATGTTTAGTGTATTTAAGAAAAATATTATATGTGTGTCATCTCCCTTGACTTCATGCCAAATCCAAGCCATTTCCAGTCCGCCCTATGAGGCTGCCTGAGTGAAAACCACATTTCTATCAACTGTACCTTCAAGAACTGAAAATCTCTTTAAAAGGCCTGTTGAATGGAGCTATTGAGGGAATGGCCTCAGCATCACTACCTCTCATTAACAGGGAGTTACCTGCCCCCACCTCCATGCACGCCAGCTGAACGTATGGAAAATATCACAGCTCCTGCAGAGGCATTTCTGCGAGTCCTTCAGCTGGAATTCTTGTTCCATATTTTATAAGCCCTGAAAACCAACCATGACTTCAGACTTCACCTCCATTAAAAATTGTTCAAAGCAAACAGTTTAGAGTCTTTCCGTCCAAAACGTGGCTGCAGATGTGACCAGAGACAACATGGTACAATCTATCACGATCTGATGCTTTCTTGTGTTCTTCAGTTCACTGGCTAAAAACTCCCGAAGGAAATCAGGTGCCTTTGATGAAAAGGGACAGGCCCTGGTAAAGAGCAGCTCCGACCCATTTTCCTCCCATTTTCTCGGCTGAGCTCCCTGCTGTCCCACCTGCTACCCAGGCTTATTTCCATGGAGAGGAAAAATGAGCTGTGAGCAAGCTCTGGGATTTCTCAATTGTATGTTCCCTCAGCACAGGGGAGAAATGATTCCCAAAGCAGAGCTAGACAGAATGAGGAATTTTCCACCGCTTATTTTGAATGAATGATTTTTTTGTTTTGCTGGAAATCTGTCATGGAATTTCTTCATTCAGTGCCCTAAATTGGATATTTTCCGGTTATTGTCTCTTATCTCAGTCCCAGAAGCATGGAAAGAAATAAAAACAACTGAAAGAGAGGGTTCTTTTGACTCGTTACCTTGAAAATATTTCAGCTAGGCATTTCGGCTAGCTCCATTATGGGGCCACAACGTTTTCCTGGCAATACCCCTTGCTCATTTGCCAAAGGCATCCTGTTAAGCTCCAAACTGGTAATAGCAGATTTGGTTTTATCCTTATTGTAGCATTTTCCCAATTCACTCAATGAATAAGATTATGTGTCACCTACCTGAAATGCCACCAGAGCTGCAGTGCAGCACAGGGATCTTGCAGATGCTCAGCTCCATCCAGGCTGCTTCTCCACCCTGACCAGACTAGGGCAGTGAGGAGCAGTGGACAGAGGACACGCTCTGTGACACACCAGGCACACGATTTCTACATGGCCAGACTCACCATCTGGAAAAGAGATGTTCAGTGAGACACTGCCCATCCCAACAGAGGAGTCCTGGGCTTCTCTGGGCCATGGACTTTGCTCTTGTGTTTGCTTTCTGCACAGGTCCAGCCACCTGCATGCTAAATGCTTCTCCTTTGGAAAGGTGTAACTTCTTCCCATGGAGACAGAACCTCCACGCACATTCTCAGACCAGGAATGTTCATGATCTGAAGTACTTTTTCAGCTCCATCCAAAGCTGAAAAATGCCCAAGGCAGACATTTATATCATCTATGTTTTCAGATACTGGGAGACATTTTTCTGCCTGTGAACTGAGAGTCAGGGAGCCCTGGGTTCATTATCAGGCATGCCCAGGCACTGAAAAACAATCCCATCTCTGATGCAGGGTTCCTTGTTTAAGGAAGAAGACAGCTTCGCAAGGTGCGTAACAACTGGCAAAAAGCCCATCATACGCCACAGGGGCCTTTACAGAGCTGTCCTTGTCACCAAGGGGTGTGAACGCGTAAGAAATATGACTTTTAGAATATTTCCCAAAAAAGAAAAGCATCCTAGCATGGTGCTTATAGTAGGTTTTCTTAATTGCTGGCCAGATCTTCATTCAGCTCCTCTTCATTTATATGCAGTATTTGATCAAGTAGCTTCTACTAAAGTTAATGGTACTTTTGCCTTAATTAAAACCTAAATGAGGACTCCAACTGGTCTCGTTTCAGCTAATCTGTACATAAACCCACGGTTTTGTATGATGCTTTACAGTGAAGCTGCAAAATCCCTGCTGGGAGCTAGTGACTCTGTCAAACCAGTGAGTGGAGAGAGCTGCAGGGAGAGGACAGGAGGATGAAGGGCTGAAAAGTAGAGAATGGGTGAAATTCTTCACGTTTCTGGGAGTGTCTGTATGTTGTCCATGGTCAAGGTGAATCCTAAATTATTCCTCACCACCCAGCTGGGGTGGATATGGGGCTTGGTCCTCATGGCCCCTGTGGGATGTACCCATTGGTATGAGAGCCAGAGCTGGAAAGCCAAAGGCAGGGGGAGCAGCTGGCCATGGGGCAAGCCTGCCTTCGAGTCAGTGAGCAGAAATCAGCTTTGGAAGAGCACAGCTCAGCTTATCCTGGGGACAGCAGGACTGTGGAGATGCCCGATGTGCCCATGTGGATTTGCTGGTTAAAGGACAAAACAAAACCTAACGCAGGAGGAAATGTGAATGCTCCGAGTAATCGTGTCTGCTCCCTTTCACAAAGGGGCACTTGAGGGTTTCTGGATGAAGTCATTCACTTGGCCTTGGGCAGGAGGGAGCACGGCCAGGAGCAGAACGCTGTCCAACCAGCCCTTTCCCTCATAACTCCTGAGCTGGCAGCTCACAAGCTCCAGGAGCGTGCTCGACACCCCTAGTGAAAGCATTTCCAAAAGCCCAGTTTTCCACCACTAGCAGCCAGATCCATGATTAGTGACAGACACGTGTCAGGGTGGTGGCTTCAGCCCCCAGCCCTGCTCCTGGACCCCTGGCACCGAGAGCTGCTGTTTGTCTCTTCTAATGCCAAGATGCTTCAACCCACGGGTTGCTCTCAACCATCTTGATGCTAATCCATCAGTCAGAGAGCTTTAAGGTAGGAAAAGATGAAATCATGTTCCTTCCTGCAACTCAACTGCTAACTGTAGGGCTGGGAGGAAGGGGAGTAGGTCCTGGCCAAGGTTCAGGACCTTTCTCCACAAGGAATGTGGGACCTTCGGCAAGCCCTGTGCATGTCCTGCTTCTCCATCTGTGAAAGGGCCACAGTCATTTCCTGCCACGGGATTTCAGGAGTGGCTGGCTGGTAGAGGGAACCAGATCTGGTGGCTTTGGATCAAAACTTCTTCTCCCAGATCTTGTGGACAAACTGCATGGTTCCCAAAGCACAGTCCATGACTAGGGACCTCCACAGCCCCTCAAGTTCTTCCTCCTCCTCTGCAAGGCATGAAGTAGAAATGACTTTGTTTACTTGCCACGTTTAAGTCTCATTCCCCCCTTAGCTTCCTGCTTGTTCAGACTGTTCCCTCTTTATCTTCCCAGACGATCTCCATTGCCTTTGTTTGGCTTCCAGAAAATCCCTGTTCTAACTGGGCAGGAGGAAAAGCAAATTCAATGGCTTCCTCTCACAAAGGAGGAATTTTGAGAAGGCGAAGCCCAGAGCAATTTAGTGTGTTTTGCTCATTCCACAAGCCGTGTGAGCAGCCAGGGTTCAAACCTACCTGTGCCATCATACGGATTGTGCTCCTGAGTGGGAGGGGGAAGAGAAATCAGACCCATTACAGACTGCCTGGCCAGTGTGCAAAATTAATACATGCATATACTTATTAGAAGAAGGATGGTTTCCTTCTCAGGAGGTGACTCTGAGCAGCCCAGAAACAGAGCCACAAGTTGCACCAAATCTTCCCGCCCGAAGATCCTCGCCTGCTGCTCACCACGCACATTGTACTAAACGTGCACCGGGCACTCGGTACCTCTGCAGTGGAAATTCACGAGTGCCTGGGATCACTCCTGCATGCTGGCACGGAGTTTATTGGAGAGATTAAAGAAGGGGGTAGGATCTACGAGGATTGCCTTACTGGAGGGCTGGTAGGTGGCTGGGGGGGCAGGAAGATACACAGGGGTGTTTTGACATCATAACGAATTTCCTACTTTCCTCCTAATTACCACCACGTGCCCAGTGCTTTCATGGGATATTCATTAACGCTGTGTTTGAATCCAAACAATCATCTCCATTTGCCCCTTCCTGGCCCCCTACATCATCTTCTCCATGAAAACTGAGCAGGCAGGAAGAGCGCGAGCCCTCTGAACTCGCTGTTAGCCCAAAGGAAAGAAATAATGATGGAATTTAGCAGAGTGAAAAATGTTGAGGGATGTGAAGGGAGATACTTTGTAATACAGAAGCAAATCGGGGCAAAATTACCATCTTAATTGTATTAATGTTGCCAATTAGAGACAGAGCCCGTGTTGCTCAGCAGGAGTGTTCTGGGATAGAAGGGAAGACAAATTATCTGCAAACTCCGTATTTTGTCTTTGTGAATTACCACCCCAAGGTACTTAATTGAATCTCTAGTCCTGATCAGTGAACATTGTTCAGGGAGTGAATTAGGGAAAGGCCCCACAGGCCTGCTCTGTTTTGTCCCAATTAACAGAAATACTATATTTCTCTCTTTTTTTTAATCACTATATGTCTAAGAGTTAAATTGGAAAAGAGAAGGTGGGTCTGAATCATTAAATTTCTGCTCAGAGCAGAGTCGGACAAGTGCGTTGGGTGCACGGATGGCAGTCGGCAGGTTGTGCCACCCCTCTGAGCAAAAGAAAAGGAGCTGGGAGCCCCATTCAGAGCATGGGTTAGTCCATTCTCACATTGCTTAGAAAGTATAATATTTGGGGTGAAAAAAAGAAAATCAAGAGGTTTACAGACACTAATTCTCTGTATTTTACTTTGCAAAGATGAGTTCGTTCCGATCCTGGTTACACGTCCTTGAAAAGTGAAGAGCAGGGATTGGGGATTCAAAGGAACTGACAGTTCTCATGTGGGCTCTTTTTATTATTATTATGGGGATTTCCTCCTTTTGCCCAGAGGCTCTCGAATCCATCTGGGGAAGAGCTGCACATCTGCCAGAGCTGCCCTGATCACACCAGCTCCCGACCTCTGCTTGGCTGGGAGAGGCTGTTGCTCTGGAGAGAGAGAAAAAGCACTTTACAGCTGTGCAAAGATCATTTCCACCCCTGCTCTTTGTGCTCCCTTTGGTGCTCTCGTGTGCCTTGTGCATCGTGAGCTTCAGGAGCAAAGATCACTCCTCTGTGTGCAGTATCCAGCACGCTGTGGTCCTCGCCAGATCCTGAAGGTTCATTTATAGTAATAATAATGAAGCATTCAGCAGCTTCTCCTTGAATGCCAAGGAAGAAGTGACCTACAGGAGGACTCTGAAGGGTTTCCTAGAAGGGAAGGAGACAATGCGCTGGAGCTGAGCTCTTTCACCCGGGCACATCCATGAACTCCGCTGAGGGAAAGGAGGCAAGAGATGGAGTCATTTAAGTCAAAATAAATGCCATGAAATTCTTTTCATTGTATCTCACTGAATACAGAAGCTTGGATGATGAAGCCATGAATTCCAGAGCAGGGGCACCTGGAACAGGCCTGTGAGGAAGGGGAAAAAATATTGCAAAACATAATGATCAAACAGTAGGGGAGAGCAAGGACCACAAAAACATCAAAAGTCATGGCAATTGTTTTGGATGAGAATGTTTTTAAGAGTCCCTGTTTATGTTGGACAGGAGAGTTTGCTTTGAACAATAGATGAACTTTTGCAAACCAGGCAAAATCCACTCTACTCACTACTAGGAGTTTCTTTTTATTTTCTTGAAAAAATATATGCATGTATTTACAAAAACAGTGAAAAATGAAAACGCATCTTCTTTTGCTGTCTGCCCTCTCACATTGCCCATGCTGGACTGTCAGGGACAGGACTGGACGAGACAAGGGGATAATTTGCCCTGGAAATGCCTGTGTGTTTGATGTGTGGTTGAATCCGTGGGGTTCGTGTGTCTCCAGGTTCAGGCACAGACACAACTATGAGGTTGGTGAAGAGTTTGGGGATGAAGCCGTATGAGGAGCGGCTGGAGTCCCTGGGTTTGTTCAGCTGGAGAAGAGGAGATTGAGGGCAGAGCTCCTGGGGCTGCAGGTTCATCAGCGGGACGGGCAGGGCTGAGCTCTTCTCTCTGGCATATACAGCCCCCGAACTGTCCCTGGCAGTGACAACCTTAATGAAACCCCCTCCCCTTCACCTCTGCAAGGACCTGCTCACCTCCTGCCCCAGAACAAACCCCATGGGTGATGGGACATGGCCAGTTCACGAGGGCTTTCCCCTGCGGTCCCTGGACAAAGCTGTTCCTGGAGTGCCTCCTACATTCCAGGAGGCACTGGGCCTCACAAGTTAAATATTCAGTCTTTCCTGAATCCAAATACTTCCCAAGCTCCTGGTTTTGTTGTTTTCATACATTCCGCTTTGTTTCGCTTGATTAGAGCAGTGGGGGTTGTAGATAGGGACTCTATTCTTGGCAGAAAGTGGAATATTATTAACATTCCTTATCGCGGGAGTGTATATTATTGTGCGACATTGCACAGTGTAACCTTAAAATAAAAGCCCTCCTCTGCCATTCTGGGCATTGTTTTGGCTACCAGCCGCCTCCACAGCGCTCTGAGCAGAGCTCCCGGTTATTGGCCGCAATTTCCATCCCTTGCCCAAACCTGTGCCGTTCGCTCGCAAAAGGACACGTGGTGCAGCGTCTCTGGTGGCACAGCAGCACGCTGCCATTCAGAGCCTGGTTTCTAGCAAACCAGGGGTTAAAGCCAATTTGGCTGCCTCCTCTAGCTGCCGGCTTGCTCAGGGGAAGGGTATAAATTGAGGGCTTTGGAGAGAGATAAGCAGTTCGTGTATCACTTCGGAGAGCTCCTGATCTCTGTGTCACCTTTCTGACACTCGTTGACATTTTCCCTGACCAGGGGCTATGGCAAGGACAGGGCACGATGCTTTCAGGCTCCCCTCTGGAGAAGGCGCACTAGTGTCTGCAGAGTCCTCCTAGCAAAAATACGCATGCTGGGAGGATGGAGCAGGTTCTTATGGTTTTCAGGCTTCCCCCTTGAGTTTTGGTGCAATCCATAAATTACGAGCTTCACATTAAAAAAAGAAGTCTAGCTTTTCCTATCACAAAGTAACTGTGATGCAGCCCTGTCGTCCAACCTGGCAGAAAATTGTCTCCTGGTAAAAACCAGCAGCACAGGCAGCAAACGGCTCATGCACATCTATCCCGTGCCTAATTAAGGCTATTTAAATGGTAATCGTATTAAACAAGAGTAATTTCTCTTTCTGTCTCCTATTTGTAAAAAAAAATGCAGGAAAATTAAATGTCTTAATAGAGGAGCTGGGATTGTGAACGTGCCAGAAGCAGCATTTACTCAGCCATGTTAGAAACATACAGGGTTTTCTCTTTCTGTTTTTCTGGGTCAGGGTGCAGCTTGATAGATTGCTATTTGTATTATAAATTAGATGTCCCAAAATATGCAGGAAGTGCAACCCAGTTGAGTCAGTGCTGCTGGAGTTGTCTTGTTGTTTGTCCAGCCTCATGCTGCACTGTCGTAGGCTTTGTGTTCCATAACTGTGCAACTTGCTGGGACCAGTTCTACTCCAATTCTGTCTTACCTCATACTGACAGATATTAGGAGCAATAAATAGCGTTGAAACACACTCTCCTGTCTGCACTGTCCCTGCAAAGCTCCTGAACCTTCTCTCAGAACAGAGAGGTCCATGCTGGCCAGCCTGGCTACCAGGCTGAAACACAAGGTGGACAACGACACCTGAAGGCAGCAGCTCCGGTGCCTTGCAATCTTGGCGAGGTTTTCACTGAGTCATCAAAGTGTGTTTACAAGTCTCTCCCACTATTCTCCTCCTGCCAGCAGCTGACAGGCACGTCTAGTTAAGCTTAACAGAAGTATGTTTAATAATTAGCAGAGCTCAGGAAGACCTTGCTTGCAGCACTGTTGTGTGTGGAGGTGTTAATGAGAGCACATGAGGAATGAGAAATGTTTGGCTCTTGCAGCAGCTGGAGGACGCTTCCACCCTCGTTTTGGGAGCAGCATCTCTCAGTGGCTCCAGGCTGAAGTCATCGGTGCCTGAGGCTCCTCTTGGTCTTTGCTTCACCATCTGCCTTTCCACTCTGGGAGTGAGGGATGCTCAGGACAGCAAAAGAAGCTCCAGTGTGCGGAGTGGATGGTCCACCTCGTCTCAGCTTCATCCATTCTCCATTTCAGTCCATCCATAACCTTCCTTATTTCTAGAGCATACCAGACTGGCTCCTTTTGTTTATGTACATTTGCTGTCAACCTTCAGTCTCCTTCACACTTCCCTTTGCTTTGCTTTTATGGCCTTTTATGATGTTTATGTTACATTGAGGCCCTTTCCCTTTTTATTCTCTTCCTGGATAATTACTCTTCCATCCATGGCTTTTACTGGGTGCCTTTATCGTGAATGTTTCTGTGGGTGACCAGAGTGTCTGGAGCACATAACCTCTGTGTGCAAGCTGACAGACAGCTCTGATATGGGTCAGGACTAAATACGCTTTGCTGATAGACACGGTCTCAAAGTCCAGTCCATTTTACCTGCTGAACCTTCCCTATGCAGACCTTGAAGCCTCCTACTTGAAGCTATGATAAACTTCTTGACTAGGTCTTCTATGAAAGCAATGGCCACCATCTTCAGTTGCCTTCTTGTTTGTCAAGGTCAACATCTGGGAGAAGTGACAACATCCCCTACCATTCCCGCAGCCTCACTTTTGGGGACAAGGCGAGTCCCAGTCCTTTGCATCTTGGAGAGGCACAAGGTTCATCTCTGCTGCATGTGGATGATGTGAGGGAACAGCAATCTGTATGGGAATGCTGATTTTTCATGGACCCTGTGAAACAGCCTGTCTGCAGAGCTCAGACAGCGTGGGCCAACATCTGCAGGTCTCTGATTTAGTCCAGGGGTGATTTAAATACCTGCTCCCATCCACCCACCCTGAAAATGGGGTAGTGGCTGATCCATGGGCGTGCAGAGATGGGGAGCAGAGGGGCGGGCTGCTCTCTTCAACACCCAGTGTCTCAACCACCCCCATGGCTCCCTCACCCAAATCAGGAATGAGGAGATACCATCACCCCTGCCAATTAATTGATGTGTTTCTAACCTCAAAGTCTTGTTGATTCCCAGAACAATTTAGCCTGAGAAAACAGTGTGTCTGGTTTTCTATGGCTATAGGGCACCTGGAGGTGGTTCCTACTGTCCTGTGATGGAGAGGTGGGTTGTAGTGCCAGACCAAAACAAGGGTTCAGGCTGAGATACGGGTCTGAGTGGGCAAACACCTGATGGCCTTGCCCTGGATCTGCACAGGACTGTGATGGCCCCACAATGTGCTCCCAGTCCCAGGGGGAGCTGAGAGACCCTAAAAGTTGTTAACCCCTCATTCTGCCCCAATAGTATGATACAGGGTGCAGTTCAGAAGAACTTCACAGCTCCCTCCTGCATGCTTCCCCCTTCCAGAGGGTAACAGCCAAACCCTTGTTTTTCATTCTCTCGCATGTTTTTCTTTCCCTTGCAGCTGCTGGAGTAATTTAATTAAATTGTAATGCTGCAGAGCTGGCTGCTCTCCAAGGGCAGGAGCAGCAGCTTGCCACCTCGAGGGCAGGCAGGCTCCCGGGGAGCCAGTCACACCACACCACTAACACACTGCACTTGACTCCTAAGTCTCCTGATGACAGGTTTAAAAGAAACCCCACCCTGCCTGAGCACCGTGCTTTGGAGCAGCCCCGCAGGTGCTCTCTGCACCGGTCCTGGCACCCTGGCAGCTCTGGGCACCAAGGCTGTCCTGCCCGAGGTGATGCTGAGCTCTCCGGAGATGTGCTGAGCTCCCTCCTGTGTCTGGCTCCAGCCAGTAACCAGCAAAACCATGTCAGCTGTAGGGCAGCCCCTTGTGCAGGAGTGGAGCCTGTGGCTGGGACTGCACTGGGCAGCCTGGGGCACCCAGCAGTGTCTGTTCCTGCAGGAGGGACTGGGGACATGGGGGTGATGTTCTGGTCTCAGTGTAGCTGGTGCAGAGCCATAAAAACTGAGCAAGAAATCCTGGTGCAGAATGAAGTCCCTCTGTCCTGCCAGCTGAGTGCTCTCTTACTTTGCATCCTTTCTTCCTCCTCTTCCCCTCGCAGCATCTTCAGCCAGCGGCCCCATTTCTCTAAACGCAGGGAGAAATCACTGCCCTTGTCCTATCTCCTCATGCGCCTTCCAGAGCACCCACCCCTCTCCTGCCCAAATACCCCACATGCCATCACCTCTCACAGCACGTGGCCTCCTCCAGTGCCTTTCTCCCAGCCTCCTGCACGGCACCTCTGCACGCTGGGGCACCCACTGCCCCATCCTGCACCGCAGAGCTGTGCATCATCCCCATCCTGCACCGCAGAGCTGTGCATCATCCCCATCCTGCGCCACAGAGCTGTGCATCATCCCCATCCTGCACCACAGAGCTGTGCATCATCCCCATCCTGCACCGCAGAGCTGTGCATCGCAGCCGCCCTGCACACCCCAGGGTGCAGCAGTGCATCCTCTGCCAGCCAGCAGGTACCAGTGCCCCATCCCACCAGCTGCAGCCAAGCTGTAGCCCAAATTTCATGTGCTCAGTCTCCCCAGCAGCTCCTGCAGAGCGGCCTGACACTAGCAGAGGACACACAGCATTTGTATTCCCATCGCTCCACTGCTTCATCTATTTCTGCCTCTCCCAGAGGCAACCTGTGAACACATGCAAACCACAAGGAAAGTCTCAGATCTTTTAAAATGAAAGAAATCCCTTCTGGAAGAGAAAGATGCACGGAGGCACAGCTGCTGCCAGCGGGGAGCTGCTCCTCGCAAGCATCTCTGTCTGAAGGCAGATTGCAGCCAGGATGAACGCTGGCTTTGTGCGCAGCGGGTGCTGGTGGTGCTGGGCACAGCAGCAGCATCACAGGGCAAGCAGGGGTGGGTGGGCAGACAAGTGGAACCTTCCTCTGCTATTCCTCTGTAAGAGTAAAACTCCTGGTTGCTTTCATAGAATCATAGAATCATTTCAGTTTGAAGAAACCCTCGATATCGTCGAGTCCAACCATAACCTAAATCTAGCACTAAACTCTGTCCCTAAGAACCTTGTCTATAGGCCTTTTAAATACCTCCAGGGCTGGTGACTTCACCACTGCCCTGGGCAGCCTGTTCCATTGCTTCACATCGTCTCCATGAAGAATCTTCTTATAATATCCAATCTGAATCTTCCCTTTCCACATATTCCTTGGAAAGCATATCCTTAGCAAAGCCCATCTCACCTCCAGGAGACTTGAGCTCCTTCAGGAGCTCCCATCAATAACCAGGCATCCATGAGGAGCAAGCTTCCATTAAATTCTTAAATGTGAGTGTATGCTGGTGGCAAATATATCGGCATCGCCACACTGGGACAGCTGGGGCCAGGGACACATGAACTCGCTGAGACACCCCGGGCACAGCTGCTCGCCCCAGGCAGCGAGTCCTGCGGCTCCCGAGAGTGCCTGTGCTGGAGGCAGAGTGCAGGAATCAGGAACCGTCTGTCTGCAGCGCTAGGAACAGAGACGGAGAAATGTCAGGATATTTCCAGAGCTCTGGGAACAATCAGCCTCGTAAATCATGACTTATTCCCTGCTGAAAGGGTTGTGCAGTCCTGTGGCTACACAGCGCAGGGAGCTCTTGCTACCAGCCCCTCATAAAGAAGATCACCCGAAGGAAAAGCAGAGCTCCCAGGTCAGCTTGTGCAAAACCCTGATCCCAGCAAGACAACAGAGGGAAGGGTGGGTCAGGATGGCTGAAAAATTGCTGGACCTCCAATGTTAAATGAATGTCCACGGGCACACAGAGAAGTGTGTTGTGTCTGTGTGCATGGGTTGGTGTGCATGAACCACAGAGTCATTTTTGGCTGGAAAAGACCCTCAAGATCATCAAGTCCAACTGTTTCCCCACCCCTGTCACTACCCCATGTCCCTGCGAACCTCGTGTCCGTCTGTCCAACCCTCCAGGGATGGTGACTCCAGCACTGCCCTGGGCAGCCTGTTCCAATGCCCCACAGCCCTTTCTGGGAAGAATTTTTTCCTAATATCCGTTCTAAACCTTCAGCAATCTGACCAGGATTTGCTTTGAAGTCAGGTTTCCTATTCTACTGGCATGGTTTTCTTTTGCTATGAATTGAAAAGAAAACAAAAACACAGGAAAAGGTCCCACATCAGGATAAACGAAATACTCCATTTTGATTTAATCTGGATTTTTGGGCCCTACTGCGATTCTGTTCTTCACCATAAAAGGAAATTTCAGCGATTCTGAAGTGAAGTCCTCTGACCTCACTGAAATACTTTGGTTTGAACTCTTTATCCAATGCTGAAGTTTGTCAAAAGCAGCACTTCCCCGGAGGAAAAACTCTCCTTTGATGAATGGGCATTTTCCAAGAGAGATATACTCCATCCGCAAACATTCCCCAACTCCAATAATGGTGCTTCAGAGGATGTTATTATTCAAGCCCAACTTTCCAGGCAGCAGATGTCTGTCACTAGCCTCTAGATAACTTGGATGGATGACCACAGAAAGGCAGGAACAACTCATGCACAACATGTTTTGAGAGGATCAGATGCTCAGTGAAAGCCCTGGGCACCAGGGCAAGGTCCAAGCGGGCCAGGGCTCCTACCAGGCTCTAATAAGGGGAAAAAATCTCCAACAAAATGGGAGGGTGAATGTCAGCGACTCAGCAAGTGCATTGCTTCACCTTGTAAACCGTAGTCCAACAAACAGTGAATAATCTCACAGTGAATCTGACCTCAGGTGCTGATCTAGGAGCTCTCCCAGTGTAATCTTGATGAAGTTTCTCCTCTTACTGACAAATCATCATGTCTGATTTTGGCAAAGAACATCTCCAGCATTTGTTCGCTGACGTCCGGTGCCGTTCGCTGCTTCTCCCAGTGCCTCATGTTTCCTGTTCCATGGACGGAGATCTGATGTGTGGCTCTCTTTCTGTACGCATTTAAAAACTGGAGTCAAACAGCCAATTTCCATTGGCATCATCACACTTTGCTCTTCCAGAGATGCCTCATCAGAGGATCTCAGAACATTTTGCAACCATTCATTAATAAACCAGCCACCTGTTTTGGAAGATAGGGAGAATTATTCTTTAACTGCATGTAAGAAAAATCAAGGACACAGATATTAGCTGGCTTGCTATCGGTCATAAAAAGTCTTTGTCCTTGCATAACCCGGTGCTTCACAACTGATATCTTGAGGGAGGTTTTCAGAGCATTATGCAGGTGCAGTGGCTGATAGTCAAATAAAAAACAACCCTGTGATGTCTAATTTGTCTTCCGACATTTCCTACTACTGTTCTGCCATCTCGTACCGGAGGGAGAGCAGCAGCTCATGGGTGAGATGGTCTCTGTGTCCATCAGTCCTGCTATAACCACCTGCAAACTTCTCCTCAGCCACAGCAGCAAGAAGAGCGAGTGTCCCCAGCAGATGCTTTTGATGGGGAGGGAGGGAGCCAGGTACTGTGGTGCACCCACAGGTTGTGGGATTGCTTTGATCTCTGGCAGCTTGACAGTGGCTTGAAGCAGCACATATTTAGTTGTGCTAAGAGTCTGCCTCTTCCTTCCTCCACTCAGATGTCTGCTTTGAAGAGGACAGCTAATGATGGTCATAAATATCAGGGGATAATTAGAGTTTCCCTTCTCTTCCAAGTTTGAGAGCTGTAGAGAAGATGATCCTTCCCCGAGTGGGCTCCCACACTGGTCATTGGTGCATCTTACTGAGACACCACTGCGCTTGGCAGCCAGTTCCCTTCAGTAATTCATCTCAAATATTCCTAGTGCTGCTTTAGATTGATGATGTTTTCCCCTTTTCTTTCTCTTTATATTGTCACTTAACTGCTCCGACTTATAAAGCTGTTAATCTTTCACACACATGCTTACGTTAAGCAGCTTAAGAGCACTGCAAACACTTTATCCTCATAAAGATTGAACTGCCCCGATATGAAACTTGTAGCTCTGGAATAGAACAAAATTTACGTACGCAAATAAAAGCTGAAGGTCAGGGACAGACAGAGAGACTGTAAATATTTCTGGGCCCATATTTCAGAGGATTTGAGAATAGGAGACAGGGGTTGGTTGACTCCAAGCTGCTTCTGTGCCCTGAGTCAGCAGGAGCTGAGAGGAGAGGAGCGAAGGAGCAAGGAGGATGGGTCGTGCCACGAGGCTGCGTGGCCCAGATGAGTGACCCCCAGACTGCTGCTGGCCCAGCCATCCCCGCCTGGCAGGACCCTGCTCTGGGGCAGCCTGGCTTACAGAGGCTCAGGAAAATCCCTCGAGGGTTTTCTCCATTAAATGCAACCTTTCCTGATGAAAGCTCCGAGGTGAAAACTCTGGAGTGAGCAAGATGCCTGACTGAGCAGTTGGATATCCCTGTGCATATACTTTGGTGGGCAACACAACCAGACACTGCACCATGCGCCCCCTGTCTGGGGTGCAGATCCTCACTGCAGGATGTACCCAGGAGCACCAATCCAGTTGTTTTGGCCAGTGACCCGGCACCCACTCCCTTTCGAAAGGGAGGTAATGCCACCTTTGGAGGCAAGAGAGGCAGTTTTGAAATGCCCCTGGCTGAATGCTTGGCAGTGTTTGGCTGTAGCTGCGTGGGGTTTGTGCCCTCTGTTCCCTGCTCCACCACTCAAGAGAAGCAGCACAAAATCCAGGCAGCCCTTGGGATAGGCTTGGCCTGAACTTGGTTCAGGACTCAGCCTACTACACAGGCTGGGCACAGTTCAAGGCTGCCTTTGTGCTGGGCGCTGCAGAAGCACGTTGCTGTTCGCTGGTCCTGCTGCACCTCGAAGACAAGCCCTGGGCAGCAGAGTGAGAGGCTCTGAGACACCTCTTGATGTCTCTTATAGCTGAGAAGTGCACTGTGACCCAGGTGCTCTGAGAAGTGATTTATCTGTGCTGGACTGGTACACTGCAGTTAATTCAACATATCTAGTCCTTATCGCAATACCCCAAGGCCCATGGTCTTTGGGGCCATGCATGGGAGATCCTGCACCCTCTGAGACATTCTGGTTGTGGTCTCTGTCTGCATTGGGGGTTCAGTCCTGGCGATATTTACTTCTCAGTTGCAGCTCTGTATAGCTGAGGAGGAATAGCATAGAGACCAGCTCTGAGCAGGCCACCCATCCCAGTGAAGGACGTGGGACCAAGGTGGCTTCACCGGTGCTGGGATGATGGCATAACCTGACCCGTACAAGGCTATAGAGCACATGATGGCCAAACTTAGTGAACCTCCTGATACCTTTCCTTGGTGTGCAGCTCTCCTGTCTATAGACACTTGATCCCATTCCTATGTGTTGGAAATACACAGGGACCCCTGGTGTAAATAGGAGTTAGGCCAGTACATTGCTCTTTTCCCCTCCATTATTTTTCAGTGAGTCTCTCTGAATTCCTGGGGCAGTGATTTCTCTCTCCTCCTTTCCCTTCCTACATGGGGAAAGAAATGGCTGTGAAACCCACTTGGCTTGAGAGCTGCAGTGAAACGGTTAACCTTTCCTAGGGCTTGTGGTGGGGATGCAATTTATAATTGTGTTTTCCAAGAGAGCTATAAACTTGTCTCCTATCAGTTTTCTGGCTGAGGCAGAGAGTCATCAAGAGTTGCATCAGGGATGAGGTATAATTCAACCAATTATAACTGGCAGGTTATGCTGCACTTGTAAAGTACGGATTTTAAAGCCTGCAATTGCTGATAAACAGTATTGCAGGCAGAGCAGAGCAAAATCTATTCTCAGTGAAAAGGCGAATTGTATCATTTAACCCTTTCCTCCCAGGGGACCGTTGCACTGTTGCCAGTGATGCTCATCTGCCGCTTTGCAGCAGGTGTCATGGGGAGGGGGAACGTGTGGCTGTGCAGGGGTTACGGCTGCGTGGGCATCCATGGAGGGGCTGCTCCGGGAACCCAAAGGGGTTTGTCTGGGGCTGGAGTCCATGGAGCCACAGCAGGCTGAGAGTCAATGGGCTGGGAAAGCCCATCTGCGAAGGAGGTGACTTCCCGCCCCACATCTCTGCCGTGCTGGGGGTTCAGCCCAACACATTCAGCCCGCGGATGCTGCCAGGTCGTGCAGCACAGAGTAGCCCTCGGGAAGTGTGTGGCCTCTCCCTCCATCTGTAAATGCTTTGCCTTCTTATCCTCCATTTAGATCCAAAAGGGTAATTGTTTCCCTTTAGGAGAATTAATTGTAATCTCACTATTAGATAATTGTCCTTTAGTCTGAGTGCAGCTGCTTTCAAATTACACAGTTACATCACCGGGGGGGCGGGGGGACGTGGCTGCGGGACGGCAGCCGTCTCCTGCAGTGAGGAGATGTCTAACTTGAGTCAAACTTCAATAAATGCTGAAAAGGAGAGAAAAGGCTGCCTGGGCTGGAAAAGAATTCCCTTTTCCTGCTGCTGCAGATGTTCCCCTCACTGCTCCCAACCCTCCAAGACCCCTCTTTGGCCACACTAACTGAAGCTCCTCGGAGCCACCGCAGCCAAACCACCACGGGAGACGGGAGGAGGAAGCAGCAGCAGCTCAGCTGGGTACCAAACACGATGAACTGTGCAAAAATGAGCGGCATCAAGCTCCCTTGTGAAGGAAAGGGATTTTAAGCAGAGCTGAGCAGATGCACCTCCTGTGAACTTCAGCCCCAGCTGTGTGTCCTCTACAGTTCTGGAAAATCATTCCTCTTTCCCAACCCAACGCAGCTGGAGGGACATTTTGGGAGCAAGGCCACTAGAGGGCATTCTGGGATCCCCACAAACCCAGGCTGGCCGTGTCTTACTTCTTCAAGGGTTTCTGAGGCTCCCTCCAGATCTGCCGCTGCAATCGACCTGCTCAGGTGCTTGGGAAAGAGGGAGGAATCTTCTCCTTTGCAATCTCCGTGCTGCAGTGAGTCAGGACTATTTCACTGCACGTTCTTGCAAATAGTTGAATATTTTGGGCATTTTTGTGACTGCCATGGGCTGTAGGCAATTCACTTCCATCTCTCGTCACATGGAGAAAACCCACACTCCACAGACACTTGGTCATTTTTGGCCTGATGGTCCTGGGAGTTGTGAAAAATGCAGTTGCCAGTGCAGGAGGGATGCTACTGATCCTCCTGAGAGATGTTTCCTTAACTTCTAAGACTCCCAGTAATGGAAATTCCACATCTTCCTCAGGCAATCTATACCAGTGCTTCCTTATCCATCCTGCTAGATGGGCTTTCCAGCTGCTACCATGAATCTCATGCAGCTTACATTCATTTATTCCTGCCTTATCCACCCCAGGCATGAAGGATACATTATTCTCTTTTCTATATCAATCCTTTACACCCTTGCAGGCCAATACCGTGCCTTCCTTTCTCTAAGTTGAACATGTCACCTCTCCCTATCTTTCTTTGGAGGATGTGTTCCCAGGCCTCCCATCATTCCTGTTGCTCTCTTCTGTGTTCTCTCCAGCTGCTCCACATCTTTCTTGAAGCAGAAGCCCTGAACATCATAGGAGGTGCCTGCAGGGCAATGTTTGCACATCTCATTATGGTGCTCACATTCTTGCCAGCAAGCTGGTGACCCTAATCAAACCAGGTCTTCTGCTGCAGAACTGCTACCAGATCTTTGTTTTCCACCTCAGACCTTTCTTGTCAGTTCCTGCTTCATTTTGCATTTGTCCCTTTCCAACAGGGACAAAACAGCTTTGCTCTGTGTCCCCCCAGGTTTCTCACGGGTGAGGAGCCTGATGCGGGGGGACAGTGGAACGGGTGGTGTGACCCTCTGATCTACCAAAAAGGGCTGAGAATGCAGAATTTTCTGCCCTGGCCCAAAAAATGTGAAACAAACAGCCACAAATGGTACAAAAGCAATGTCTGTGTAAGCACTGGTGTTCTCAGCTGTGGTAATGCTGTGAAGTGATACCTGCTGTTGTGAGCTTAGAGAAGAAAGGTCTGAGGGGCTGGATAAATAAAAACAACATAAAATGGTGCTGAGAGTCCTTTTCAGTTAATAATCCCGAGTATCCAAGATTAGGCATTTCCCATAAAACCTTCATGTTTTCAGTCATTTTATGAAATGACAATATAACAATAACAACATGACAATGGCTTTATAATAGGACAATAGCATACACATCTTACACATGAGCAAGAGCTATTTTTTTGCCAGTAAAGTTGCGGTGAATTGATCCACGAAAAAAATAAATAAAAAAGATAAAGCCAGAGTTGTTTTCCTGAAGACTTTCTTAAGTCAAAAGCAGATGACTGGGTTCAGCAAGAAAATCCCTGGAGTATATTCTAGGTGTGGGTTACCCAAGACCTTCATTGGTGCCTCCTGGACTCAAAAACAATGAGGCACTTAGAGGATTTGATAGTGTCTTTCCCCATGTTTTCAGTGAGGTTTAGGCATACCAGATTTGTGGGCAACTTGCATATAAAGGATCAAAATACATAAGAAAGGAGCCACATTGTGTAAGAACTGAATTATTTGGGTATGATGCACAGCTACAGGTAGAAATCCCATCCCACAGAAGAGCTCAGTCTGGGGGGAGAGGATATATTTGTGTGAGGTGCAAACTTACACCTTTTTGCTTTTGATGAGTTGGGGAGTGTTCCTGTGTCCATTTGGGGCTCTGGGTAGATGTGGAGGTCAGCCAAGTTGACAGAGGTTTTTGGCTGGCTGCTGTGGGTCTGGTGGTCGGGGATGGGTGTTGGTGCTCTGCGTGTGCTTTATTGCCTTGCTGTAAGGTCAGTTCAATATCTCTCATGTGCTTGTTGGGCCACTGCCAAAAAGTAATGTAGCAAGACAAGGACAATGCTGAGATGAAGAGAAGTGGATGAGCTCAGTGCTCTCAATGTTAATTATCAGGCGTGATCGGCCTTGTTAAGAACTTCCCAGACCTGGAACCACGTTGTCTCACTTGTTTTTTATCATGATGGTGATGGAGAAATGAACGGTATCTAGCAGGGCCCAGCTCCTCAGAGGGATGTAAGTGCATAAGATAACTTCTGTACCGAGAGCTCTGAGCAGACCCGGGGGACACAGGTGGGACAGGGAGGTGATCACGGTGTGCGGGGGGATGCTGAGGTGTTGGAGACAGCAGTGATTCTGGAGGGGGAGCTGGGACCACTAGAGGGAAGCATGAAGCCGCTCACACTAATGGCTTCGGAGGATGGAGATGGAGAGCCTGAGAACTGGCAACAAAAGAAAAGGAGCTGTGCAGGTATGGGAACAGAGTCACCTCCTAGAGTGCTGCTGATTTGTGAGCTACCTCCTGTATACCCTGGGTATGTCCAGCTGAGCAGGCGGGAGTGCAAATGCACTTATCAATGTGCCTGGAGAAAGGAATTCTCCTTCCCTCATTGCAAAAGCTTGTGGTAAAGGCTGTGAGACTCCACTTTCCTGATCCACAGGAGCTCAAAGCAGAGGCAGTGACTGCTGCTATAGGGGAAATTCACAGCAGCGCTTCTTTCTTTGGGCACAGGTACTGCAGTAGACCTGGCTGCAGTTCTTCAGTGTGTTAAGTCTCCCCTTGCTTCCAGTCTTTACACATCTCTCTTTTTCTTTTTTTTCTGGAAAACTCTTTGCTAGGAGAATATTTCAAATCCTCTTTGAACCATAGCCCAGGAGCTGTTCTCTCTCCATTTGCTGGCTGAAAAAATGGAGGTCTGAGCCCATGCGCCTGCATCTGTTCATGGGAATGCCTTGAGGCATTGAGTGTTAATGCACTCGCTGTAGACCACAGTCTAGTGTTTCTTAATCGTACTAAATCACAGAAAATGACAACATCTGCAAGTGAACAGAGACATCTTTATGCACTGACTGAGTCAGAGCAGAGGAACATCTCACAGTGCATAAGACAAGGAGCCTGCAGCAAGAGTTCAGGAATGACCCCTCTGACTTCTTCCCAGCTGTAATAAGAGACTGAGGATCTAGGCTTGCTCCTCACGATGTCCTTGCTGGCTATCTGGCCTGTGCCAGTGTCCCTGGGTCTGCTGGGGTTTGCTGACTGTGCACAGCTGAAGGATGGGCGGCCAGGCTGTGTGTAAGAATATACTGTTCTCATGGACTTGCAAATGGAAGCCGCACCAGCATCGATTGGGACGGCTCGTCCAAGTAACCACAACAGGATTTTGGAGTGAACTAGAGATAAACACTGCTACTTAGCTTCCTGCCTTTAGCTGAGGTTTTCCACCGAGCAATAGCCGCTGTGCTCATCGCTCAGCAGAGCTGCTTTCCTGGCTGTGATCCTGCTCCGAGAGTCTCTTCATTTGTAGGAGACAGGATGGACGGCAGTGTGCTGGATTACACACAGCTTCTTGCAGAAGTGCCTCTTACGCAGGGTACTTGCACAAAGTAGGAGTGCTTTGGTGTGGAATTTACTTGCCCCCGTTGTAGTAAAGTGGTTTGTCTCACACAGTGCAGTAGCTCTGCCCCATCCCCGCTGAGCGCCACTGCACATCACACAATGACCCTTCCAGCCTCCACAGCATGGACACGCTAAACCCAGGAGCTGGAGAGAATCTAAAACAGCAAAAATCCAACATAATGAGGCTTTCAAACCAAAAAAGGCCAAAGGTGATTGTAGCTTCTAATTGGACATGCCCTGGTATCAGGCGGATGGAGGTGAGATAAAGGCTCCGGGTCAGGAACAGCAGATTGAGTGTGCTCCCTGCGTCCCCTCCATGACTCGGTAGGGTTGCAGGGCCAGGCAAGTGCAACATCCAGGCTACACTGTGGGGGAACAAAACTATCAGAGCCCTAAACCCCTTCTCGAGAAAACTGAGATTGGTAGGAAAATCCCAGTAGATACATCAGCAGTTGTGCTTTTTCCCCACCTTAACCTGACCCATTGCTCCTGAGGAAACCAGGGCTTGTAAAGGCTGGAGTAGGAGGAAGAATGGCAGAGTTACTGCATTGTCAGCCCTGTGTTTGGCTCTTGATCCCACCCTGGGCATGTATCCTGCCAGCTCTGTGCCAGTACGGTGGAGATGAGCCTGTAAACATTCCTTGCCTCCCAGGATAAGGGTAAAAGACAGGACTGGAGGATCCTGGGTCCCGTAGCTCCCCTTAGAACATCCATCATGCCCCCGTGTTCCCTCCTGCACTCCCCAGGTCCTCTGGGAACCCCTCAGCAGCCATAGGAGATTTTCGGTACTCCCAGATGTTCCCCGTGCTGCAGCCTGTGTTAGGGACCTGCCAACCTCAAGCAGGAGCACACGGCTCCATGCAAATTAAATTCTTAATGAAACTGGCCACAACACCGGATGGCTTTGCCTCAGACTCTCAGTACGAGGTCTGTATCTTCCCTTCCAAGTGTCTGCAAAGCACAGGAAAGATTCAGACCAGGTTTACTCTGCCAGCCACAGGAGAGCTGCTGCCCATGATGCTTCCCCAGCAAGTCTCTGCCTTGGTACCCAGGCTGGTCCTGCTCAGGCAGGCTCTGATGCTCTCTGAGCATGAGAAAACACAAGCCATAGGGAATGAGGCCGGGCTGGCTGATGCCTGGGCACTGCAGCATGAGCCCTTTTCAGTGGCCTTATCAATTATTCACACAGCTCAAAGACTCAGCGGGCCCGCCTGCAGCTCTCCCCACCTCGCCTCCCCCCGCTCTCCAAGCTCTCTGACATAATATGATTAGCCAGCTTTTTCACACCAGAGCTGATTTCAGAAGGTGTCTCAGGAAGACACCTGAGGCACGCAGCGTGCCCACGGGATGGGAAAGAGCTGGAATAAACTGGGCTTTAAGCCATGGTTCAACTTGTTGGCCAATCCGCAGCGCAGAGTTACGGGACAGGGGAAGAGGTTTTATTTTTGGCTGTGGTGAGGAGGGTGAGAACGGAGGAAAACTGTGATATGAGGAGGGCCATGTCAACAGGAGATAAGTCTGGGCATCCACTGCAGCTGGCTGGTGCTCTGACCCTGCTGCAAGAGGCTGGAGGCTTCTCTCCACTGGAGGTCCTGCCAGTGGGGCTCTTCCCTTCTCCCATCTCTGATCTTGGCCACATGCACATGGACCAGCGCTAACCAGAAAGGCTCTGGAGGTGGAGCAGGTTTATCCCCTGTGCAGGATTCAGTGTACAAGATGAGGCACCCGGGAGGACCTTGAGGGGAGGGAGCAGGCAGGAGGGTGGGAGAGGAACCGGCACGTGGGACACGTGTCCTCCTGGCAGAAGGGCAGAGGGTGCAGGGAGAGGCGCTTCAACTAGACCGCGATGGAGATGGGTGATGTTGCTCCCTGCAGCTGGGATGGACCTGCAGAGAAGAGGGATGTTCGCTGCTGGGAGCTGGGTGAGGGCTGCCTGCAGCCCATTCGGACAGCACTGACCGCGTCGCTGTCACCCCGGGGGGAGCAGGACCCCGCTGCAGAGGTGCCGGCGCTTTGGCGAGAGCTCCGACCTGAGCCGGTTGCTCATTTGTCACGGGCTCCCCGTTCACGCTGTGGTCTCCGTCTATGAGCACTCAGCTGCCTTGTCATCAGCCAATTCGATCCATCAGCTTCTTGACAGGCTCGGAGAATAAAAATAACCACCCATTTCTAAGTGCCTATTATGGCACTTTGAAAAATGCCTCCGCAGGCGAGCCTGAATTATTCCCAAAGTACTCATTTTTTAAAAACGTTATTTTAATGTAATAAATTATTTGTACTGAAGAGTAAAAGATTATCCGTGTACCCTGATAGCTCTCTGCACAGCGAGGGGCGCGGGCCTGTGTCTGCCATGGGGAGGGCAGAGCAGGGAGCTCCAGGGCTGCGGGGAGCACATGAGACACCTTTGTCACCTCGAAGCCACCACTGATGGTCTCTGTGCTGTGGGGAAACACCAGTGGGAAACCTGCAGAGCTGGCATCACTGCTTAAAAAACCCAGGGGACCTTGACATGGCACAGCACAATGCAGCATCCTCTGGGTGAGGAAGAACAGCCCAGGGCCATGGGATCACAACCACCCAGCTCATTGCTGCCAGCAGGAGAAGGGTTTTGATGCTGCTGTGGCTGGTCTGAGGTGGGCAGCTCCCAAACACCACCACAGCACCTACCCTGGAGCTGGGGGGGTGCTCAGGAGTCTTCTCATCAGCTCTACTCATGGGGATGCTCAAATGCCCCCAAGTCCCTCCGCACCTCCATGTGTCAGGCTGGGTCTGTGCCAGTGAGCGTGAACACGCTAAATAAATAAACTCATGGCCTGGGCTTGCTCTGGGTATAATTCTGCCTTGTTTTAAGCTAAACCCCAGACTACTTGTTCTTCTCAACCTTGTCTTGGTGAAAAATAAGAGCATGAAACCTTACTTTGACTGAATGTTTTGAATGAATCCAAAACATGATGGTTTCTTTGTTAAACAGCAATTTGTAAATATGGATTGAAAGAGAAGGAAGGTACCAGCTCATGTTTTGAACAACTCTCTCTGGGAAGCCAGACCCCAGCGTTGGCTACTGGGCCCCTAGAGAACATAGGAAACCATCATTGCTGAAGCTGTGGGGACACGCTGCAGCGGGGGAGGCTGTAACTGATGCTGTTCACTGGTGGGAAGGAGACCCTGGCAGGGGACCCCGGTGCCCGCCTCTGCCTCCAAGAGGGACCAGCACAGTGTGGGGACCACGCGCTGCCACCCCTCCAGGTTGCCCCAGCTCTGCTTTATTCCCACATCTGTCTCGTGAGCTTGTGCACAGAGCCGTGCGGGCTCTGGGACTGTTCTCCATCAGCCCTTCCACCACAGGGGCTGGACCCCATCACGTCCCGGGGCCCTTTTCCCCGCCAGACCTCCCCTCCCCGAGTGCCTTGATTACAGGGTAGCCATTCAAATCATTTTAATGAGCTCAGCCTGCTGCTGTGAGGCACCAGTAACTATGGCAACTTCATTCAAAGGTGGCGTGCGTGCATGGCGGGTGTGTCAGGATTCGTGTTTCGGGGAGATGATTGGAGGAGACGGCGAAGGTGGGAGTCCTTTGGGAATTTGGGCTTGTTTGCACGTGGGGTTTCGTTTAAAGCAGTGACAGGTGGCACTCTGGAGGGGCTGAGGTCTAAGGCAGACAAGTGCCCTTTAGTCCAGGGACCCACTGTTCATGGTCCCAGGAGACCCAGGGACCCTACACAGTGGCAGAGCACGGTGCAATGATGGAATCTCTCCCCTGCACCACCATCCCACCCATGACCTTGCAGGCATCAGCAGTTTGGTCTTGAATCCTAGCAAAGAGCTTGGCCCTTGCTTTCTTCTCACACCCAGGGAATACAAGTTTTCACCTGAGGCTGGTGGGGGAGTGTTGTTGGTCTGAGAGCAGGATCAGGCCCATGGTCCCACCTGAGGCAACACAGCTGAATCCTGCTCACCCTTTGCCACCCAGCCGTGCTGTTTGTCTCGCTTACACCTAGAGAAGTCCTAAGGCACTCACAGAAATTACAAGCGTTTTGTCTGCTTTATATTAGCATCGTGGACAGGCATATTTTCCTAGTAAATCACTGCCACCCCACTCTGGGCTGGCTTACACAGGGCACTGGATTCAGGGAGGAAATGATTCTCATGTTTTGGTGCCACTGGCAACCATAAAACCTTTGTCCAGCTGCTGCAAACCTCTGTGGTCACATAGTTTATGCAGGTAAAAAGCCACAGGGCATGGGCATGGGGGGCATCACTGCCCAGTGGGTTCGGCTGTGGGTCCCACCCCTGTGTGGTTCTGCCTGGATCCAGCTGGTATCTTCACACCGCAGCTTTGGGGAGGTTCTTTCCCCATGGGAAACACAGGTGAGGGCGCTCTGTTCTGAAGGAAAGTGCTTCTGGGCTGCACGTTGCACTCACTTGTATCAGTGGCCTTATTTCCCTCTCAGTCTCTTTGGTATAAACAAGCCCTACAGAAACCAGAGCTCTTGTATAGATTCCACTCCAAATATGCCATTACACGCCCACTGAGAATCGGGGTGGCGAAGTTATGCCAGACTCACGTGTGTGCATCTTGGATCAGTGTCTGGTCCCAGTGAGGTGTGAGGATTCTTTTAAACACCTCCTGCATTGCATCAGCAATAAATTCGTGTTTATAGGCTGGGTAGCTGAACCTGTTTTTAAGGGAAATGTGAATGAATAGGGAACTCAGGCTGGGTGGAAAAGTGGGGATTTCAAGGGTCACGGGCTGCAGCAAAGAAAACCATCCATGTGTACATGCACCTTGAAGTCTGCTCGACCTGAGGCTTGTAGAAATAAGACAAATGAGAAATGTTCTCAACATTATCTCTGAATCTGAAAAAAAGCCTTCCCGCTGAGGCTGGAGCTGCTCCTGACTTTGTCTCCTTGCCCGTTTTAATTAATCCAGCTAGGGTCACGGTTACTGGGAACAGAGCATGGGACACACACACAGGCGAGGAGTCAGAACAGAAGCACGGTAGGAATTTTTGGAGGAAATGTCTTTTTTTTCCACTGGAAAATGCTGATTATTTCAAAACTGACACTTACTTTAAGAGAAGGTCGGTTTTGATTAATTTATTGAGTCAGAAAAAAATTTGGAAGGAGTTCTAAATTTGTCAAAATGAAGTGTTTTGACATTCTCAAATGAGGAAAAAAAAATCTATTTTCCAGTTCAGATGACCTCTTGTTTTGAAATTTAAGCTAATTATAATTAAACATTTCAAGAAGATGAATACTTTGAAATGAGACTTGGAAGGGAGACTCAGCTCGTGGATGTTTTTAAGATTTTGACTTTCCAGGACAAGCTGTGATGGAATCCTTTGTGCAAGGGTTCTCCTTGGGATGACACACAAGCAAGTGCAGCCTTGTCCTGTGCGCTGGACTCATCTCTCATCCAGCTTCTCCTCTTTCCACATTGACAGCAGGTGGACCAGGGCAGTTGAATCAGGATGACTGCAGCTGATAGTGATGGGCAAACAGCTCTGATGGTGCACGTGGGACACACAGCTCCCCAAAAATTGACTTTTAAGATGATTCTGTCGGCTGCGGATCCCATCCCAAGCAGACCCTGCTTTGCAGAAGGGAAGGAGAACGTCCCTTCATTGCACACAAGGTACAGCTGCAGCCAAAGACTGAACAGCAGTTGATGGTCTGGGGATTTGGAGAACTGAAGTTAGCTCCCTGCTCCAACAATAAGATCATGAAAAAGTTGCTTGAAGCTCAGAATTCCACAATATTAGGTACCTATTGGGTGTGAGATTCTCCTCTGTGCTGCTGGCTCTTCAGTTCCCACCTGTGAGTGCCTGGTGGCCGACAACAGCCCCACTCGTGGCATCTCGTCTCTTGGGTGATGGACAGACTGTGAGCCTGGAGGGTGAAGGTGATGTGGAGGTGTCTCTAACTCAACACTTCATCCGAAAACTTCAGCCGCACAATCTGGGCTTCTCTCCTCGTCCCCAGTCCCAGCTGGTCGCCAGGGGCCCTGCAGCTCTCACCGGCTGAGGATTGGGAAAGTCGATGGGCAGCAGATCTGTGAGCAGCCTGGCTTGGCTGTGTTGGCAGAGGATGCTCCACGCTCTTCTCCTGGCATGGAGCAGCTCCAGGCGAGCAGCAGGATGGGTGGGAGCTGCCAACTTCCCCGCTCCCTCCCGTGCTGGGGAGAGCCGCTGAGCACACATGGCCTCTGGGCTCGAGAATCTCCAGCCACAAATCTCTCCTCTAATTTGCATTTGTGCTC